>NC_134396.1:19187141-19222141 GCF_035582795.1 Mycteria americana | reverse complement strand
GTTTGTCTCCCATTTTGGTACTCTGTCAAATGATGGAGATGTGCTAGGGCCAGCCAGACTGTAGTTCAGGATATCCCATTGGTAGTACTTATGTTTATGACCATAAACATGTTAGGAATTCCAGAGTAGCCCTAAGGGACAGGTTTCTTAAGATTGTACTTGGTTTGGTTTTTTCTTCTAGGCAAAAACATTTTGGGTTTTTGGATGATTGGTTCTGTTGGAAGAAATTGCAAATCATGTTTAGAGAAAAATTGGGATTCTCAGGAGACTCTGCTACTGGCTGGAAAGAGGTCAATAAATGTTTTCTCAAAAAACCACTCTTTTTCAGCTTTCTGTTTGGGTTTCATTTTCAGACCTTCTAGTACTGTTTGCTTCACTAGTATGCTCTGCATAGACACAAACTCTTCTGCCTGCAGGCCTCTGTCCTCCTGATTAGTCTGGCCAGTGGCTGATACTTCGATCATGGCTTACAGTGTTTGAATTGACATTCTGCAAAATGCATCATCTCTGCCTCCTAAAATTGTAATGAATGTGGGACAGTTTTCTCATGTTCTAGCTGTAGTGAGGAATCATACAAACCTCAATATAAGTCTTGCGGATTTCTTCACATTTAAACCTAGCTGTCCCTTCTCAACTGAAAGCACAAGCTAACTATAGTAGATGTTTACTGTAAGCAGGGTGGTATAAGGGGAGCTGAGACTCAGCACCCAGAATTTTGTGTCCTCTGTAGCTAGAGAAGCTACAGGACTGAAAGCCATTTTTTCTTTATGCTCCAGTTGAGAAGAAGGTATCAGACTTTGTAATGGGCAGAAGGTACTTTTTGTATTGGGAGAAACAGTGTGTTTGGGGATTGGAGTACTGTACAGAAAAAGTATTTTATTTAGCTGTAGAGTAGTGACCAGGCATGAAATTATTAGAGCCCTGGAACCTCCTTTGCCTCCCTTATTGAAAGAGCAGCATGTGCTCGTGATTGCAGCTGGTCAGACTGCAGGTGCCTCATCCCCTAGTGACAGGCACTGGTGGAACAGTACTCATCTGATTAATAGAGGCTTCCAGTCAACACAGTGGAGCAATAACATGTCACAAGTGTGGCAAGTGCCTGACTAGGTTTATCTTCACCTGGCATAAATGAAGTCTGCTCTAGGTGGGTTATGTTCAGCCTACAATAGTAGCTATTACTTAGATGGGTAAACTTGCATGAAAGCACACCTGAGAGTCATGGCATGAAAGAGTTCAGCCTTGTAGCCACAGAAAACACAGAACATGATGGCAGTGGTGGCATCTTGTAAGACTGGGCTGAAAGAGGCTTTTTGGGTCAGTGAGTTCAACAACTCCATCATAATTACTGCCATTTTCATACTCTGATGATGGCAGGTCCACAGATGGGCAGTGTGAGAATGGTTTTAGACTGGAGGTACTGGGTTTTCTTTTTTAGCATTGGAGGCAAGGGTGGCAACGATGGTGTTATTATTAATTTTCACTCTTTGAGGGTGAGGACCCAGAGAGAAAGTCACGTGTTGGGGTGTCCAAACTGGGGAGGGAGCTGGAACACAATGTGGGGCTTGGTTGCTGGTAATCAGCAGATCGAGTCTCTGCGTGCAATGCTGGCCTCTCCGAATGTTAATAAAGTTCTGCTTCCTTCCGAAGCCACATCATTTACAGCTAATGAAGCAGTGAGGGGTTGCAGGAGAGAGAGCCTAGTACAGGGGATGGTGACATGCTGGGGGAGGAAACCTCCTGCAAATGGCCTTCTTTACTTCAGATGGCTCCCAGCTGTCACTGCTCTTCTATCCTATGCTGTCTTCAGAGTATGCCTTCCTTCAGCTCTGCAGGGGGAAAATTAGAGAGGCAGCGATAAAATAGCCCAATACAGTCAGGATGAGTGTGTTTCTTTTTGAACTCAATGTTTGAAAACAGTAGCTGGCTCCTCGGACTGCTTATTGAGATTCCTAGTGGGAATAAGAGCTCAAAGAAGGCTTGTCTGTATATAAGCGTTGGTAAAACTTCTCTTACCTAATTGTAGCTCAAAAAGTAGCTGACGGGGTGAATGTTTTGTCTTGTGACATCTTTATAAGGTCTTTATCCTGGATTGCAAAGCATGCCATCCTTTGTGATCATCTTGCCATGATTCCATTTCTAGCACAGTGTATGTGCTTTCGGGCAGCTGTTGGGTTTCAGAAGGTAGGGCATGATTCTCTCTTTGGCTTGAGATATGCATTTGGATTTATTCTCTGCCTGGAGCCCAACTCTTGCACATCCAGGGTTAGTCTAACTACCTGGCAGTTGGCTCTCTAGCTCTTATCCCTGTTCATCCTGCCTTCTCCACCTGGGCACTTCAGTCAGATTTACCACTCTTGACAACCTGAGTTCTAGTGCAGAAGACTTAAAAAAAACCACTAAAGATTGAAAGTACCTTTTTCACGTGTTAATCCTGAAATGCATGCGATTTTTCTCTTGTGAGAGAATAGTTGCTTCTGCTTGGTTAACAGTATTAACTACCTGTAATACAACATACTGCATACTTAAAATATCCTGGGATAATTAAATTCTGTGGTTAAGACTATTAGGAAGTTCTGAAGCTTGTGTGTTTGAGTGTAAACTTTTTAACGACAAAGTATTTCTTGCTTCTTCAGTTAAGTGTAGTTTGTTCAGTTAACTTTCACCAGGGGACGGAACTACTAAATTGAAATAATCCTGACATCACCACTGGGAGAACAAAATGTAAAATACTTAGCGGTTGGGTTTGGTTTTTTTTTGTGGAAAAGTGAACAAAAGGTTGGAGAGACTAACTAACTGATTTGCCGAAGAATAAAACAAAACTGCAGTGCTGTTGGTAACCTGGTCCCAATAGCAGTCTACTGCTCTGCCTAGTAATCGCTCTAAAACTACAGTTTGTCTGTGTCTGGCTTATTAAGCATCTGGCCAGTGTGCGAGTTTTGCTGTTGCCTGTGAAGCTACAGAACATTTTTTACATTTTCCTGTTTGGGCTTCATGAGGAAGAAGTAAAACTTGAAAGCAGATTGTCTGTTTCTGAAGGACCTCTATGTGAAGAGTAGCACATCTCTTTGAAGTTAAGCCAGCTGTGGAGTGCTCTTGATCATAGGCAGCTGATGATGTTGCAATTTTTGAGTAAAGTTTGATATTTGGAAGTCTATATAGAGAGTATTGGTCTAGTTCCAGCTGGGTTTTTAATTAAAAATTAATATGAGCCTTTCTGAAAGGTGATGTGCTTGGTGCAGAAGTGACTAGGGAATCTTCTGTTTATCTACAGGATGTGCGTAGTCTTGGCAAAACTGGCTGACCTTTCTTACCTCAACTCCTCACTTCTGTGATATGTCTTGACGTTGCTCTGGTAGTACTTTTTTTAATGATAAGAAAATAGTTTAATGATAGTTTAGTAGTTTAGTTCCCATGTCAGCTCGGTTCTAGGCTCCTTCAAAGGGGAGCCTAAACTCATATTTAGGATTTGGGTTCTCCCTTCTCGCCCCTCTGTTACCGATAAAAGAAATGGCTCTGCCTTGGAACCCTTCATAGTTTAGCAGTGTCCCATTTGCCATATGATATTACAGGATTTTAATTGTCACCTCTGCTCTCCCAGCTGTCCTTTGCTCCTGTAAGACTGCATTTTTTTATTTGTTGCATGTAGCTGTTGTCACACAGGGGCTTGAGTTGAAAGCCAAGTGAGAACACTGATTGTCCTCTTTCCAGTTTAATGCGGTCTCAGCTCTGCCTATCTGTGGAAAGAAACTGATTTCCAGTAGTAGATAGGTGGTGTGGCCACCATAATTTTCTCCTGGCTAAGACTCTTGGTTACCTCTTTTAAAAAGTTTTTGCTTGTCTCATCCATGTGTTCACTTGGTCATTGAGACCATAAACTCATTTGGATTATTGTTCTTCTTTATTTGTACAGCCTTTGGCACAGTGAGGACCTAATGTGATGGCTTTTTAGATATTGTCTGTGTAAATGCTCAATAAGATTCAGAAATGGGCTAGGTTCACCATCTCGCTTTATGTAGGCTGCTGAACAGTGTGTACGTAATGTTGACAGTTACTGATTTAAAATTGGTTTGACCAAGTAATCTGAGGTTTGTTAGCTTTGCTGTGAAAATTGCTTCATTTTGATCACTCCAAAAGCTGCTCCCCCCCCCCCCCCCCCCCCCGCCACTAGCTCTATTTACTGTGCCTGAGGGTACATGTGGAATTTCAGATGTCTTCAGCTTGTGTTCTCATGAGTCCACATTAGCCAGAAATTTCCAGTTGGCTCAATATTCCTCAAAGCAGGGGTAGCATTCCGAAAGTAGCAAATGCAAACAAAATGAGTTGGTCTCTGGATCCTTTAAAAACAAATCAGTTAAAGAATTCAGTATAGGTAGTTGTATCTTCTTTGATATCGCTATTTAAAGCTTCAGTTTCATGTATACCTTCTTAATTTAAAGGAGTATAAAACTTAAGTTTACAGCTGTTTAATTTGCTCGACTAAGAATAACAGTTTAAGTTTTGGGTTTTTTGGTGTCTTTTTTAACACTATTTAGAAGGCAGCTTGCTCTCTTGTGCTTGTTGGAGTTTTTATTCCAATTTTTTTGAAGGTCACAAATGGTATTTGGTGTTTGTGGAAGTGAGGTCCATCAGTAGCTATTTGTCATGATAAAGCCTTTGAGGGAGGAAGTCTCTTAACTCACTGATTTCCCTGGCAGAGCTTCCTAGCTGTCATCAAGGATTGCTGTTGTTAGAAAGGGTAGAAACCAGGACAGTATCCACCCCTTATTCTATACTATCTACGTCATGCTCAGATCTCACACTATCCAATACGTTCTCATTACCCACCATCACCCTTCCCATCCTGTGATATCATACACACATATCATTCTCTTAGTCTATGGACCATCCTTCTAAAATGTTTAAGTTCATTTAGTCCATGACTTTGGGCTCCATCTGTCATAACAGTCCTTCAGGGCAGGAGAGATGGTGTGTGGTGTTGGATTGTTGCATGCTGAAGCCAGTTCTGGTTCCATCACTGCTGCACTTTGCTTGGTTTTCATCTAAATTCATTCTTTATTAATCTGGGTGATCCTTACTGAAATACCATTGATATGGTGTATAGTAACCATAAAAGTGATGACACACAGTATTATATAGCAATTAACATCATACCATTTAGTTCATTGGCTATTCTCACCCAAAATCAAATCCCCTTGAGGTACACATCCGACTTCCCCATCCTTTCGCATTACCCACCAAGTGCACCCGGGTCCTCGAGCAAAAGCAATCCCACGAATGGGCTTGCCTTTGCCTGAGGCAGGAGTAACCCAGACTGTCTTCCCCAGCATGTTTTTTATGTGCACTACGGGGACCTTATCCCCTTCTACAGTGTGTAAAAGTTTTGATTGGGCAAGGCCAGCTTGATTGACAGATCCTCTAGTGTTAACTAACCAGGTGGCCTTTGCTAAATGTGTATCCCAATGTTTGAATGTCCCACCACCCATTGCTGTCAGTGTAGTCTTTAACAGTCCATTGTATCGTTCGACTTTCCCAGAGGCTGGTGCATGATAGGGGATGTGACATACCCACTCAATGCCGTGCTCTTTGGCCCAGGTGTCTATGAGGTTGTTTTGAAAATGAGTCCTGTTGCCTGACTCAGTTCTTTCTGGGGTGCCATGTTGCCACAGGACTTGCTTTTCAAGGCCCAGGATAGTGTTCCGCGCGGTGGCATGGGGTACAGGATATGTTTCCAGCCATCTGGTGGTTGCTTCCACCATTGTAAGCACAAGGTGCTTGCCTTGGCAGGTTTGTGGGAGTGTGATATAATCGATCTGCCAGGCCTCCCCATATTTATATTTCAGCCATCGCCCTCCATGCCACAGAGGCTTTAACCGCTTGTCTTGTTTAATTGCAGCGCATGTTTCACATTCATGGATAACCTGTGCAATAGCATCCATGGTCAAGTCTACCCCTCGATCACAAGCCCATCTATATGTTGCATCTCTTCCTTGATGGCCTGAGGTGTCATGGGCGCACCGAGGTATAAATAATTCACGCCAGTCCAGATCCACTTCAGC
This sequence comes from Mycteria americana, assembly GCF_035582795.1. Taxonomy (NCBI): domain Eukaryota; kingdom Metazoa; phylum Chordata; class Aves; order Ciconiiformes; family Ciconiidae; genus Mycteria; species Mycteria americana. The sequence continues at coordinate 19,216,085 of NC_134396.1, read as the reverse complement.
CACTTCAATCTTAGCAGCCTGATCCACCTGCTGGTTGTTTTGATGTTCCTCAGTGGCCCGACTCTTGGGTACGTGAGCATCTACGTGACGTACTTTTACAACCAGATTCTCTACTCGGGCAGCAATATCTTGCCATAATGCTGCAGCCCAGATGGGTTTGCCTCTGCGCTGCCAGTTGTTCTGCGTCCATTGCTGTAACCACCCCCACAGGGCATTTGCCACCATCCATGAGTCAGTATAGAGACAGAGCACTGGCCACTTTTCTTGTTCAGCAATGTCTAAAGCCAGCTGAATGGCTTTAACTTCTGCAAATTGGCTTGATTCACCATCTCCTTCAGCAGTTTCTACCACTTGTCGTATAGGACTCCATACAGCAGCCTTCCACCTCCGATGCTTTCCTACAATACGACAGGACCCATCAGTGAACAGGGCATACTGCTTCTCATTTTCTGGTAGTTTATTGTACAGTCGGGCCTCCTCAGCATGTGTAACCTCCTCCTCTGGCGATATTCCGAAATCTTTGCCTTCCGGCCAGTCCATAATTACTTCCAAGATTCCTGGGCGATTGGGGTTTCCTATCCGAGCCCGTTGTGTGATCAGTGCAATCCACTTACTCCACGTAGCATCAGTTGCATGATGTGTAGAGGGGACCCTCCCTTTGAACATCCAGCCCAGCACCGGCAGTCGGGGTGCCAAGAGGAGTTGTGCTTCCGTACCAACCACTTCTGAAGCAGCTCAAACCCCTTCATATGCTGCCAATATCTCTTTTTCAGTTGGAGTATAGGGGGCCTCGGATCCTCTGCATCCCTGACTTCAAAACCCTGGGGGTCAACCTCGAGTCTCCCCGGGTGCTTTCTGCCAGAGGCTCCAGGTAGGGCCATTCTCCCCAGCTGCCGTGTAGAGCACATTTTTTACGCCTTGTCCTGCCCGGACTGGCCCCAGGGCTACTGCATGAACTACCTCCCATGTAATTTGTTCAAAGGCTTGTCGTTGCTCAGGGCCCCATTTGAAATCGTTCTTCTTCCAGGTCACTTGATAGAGAGGGCTTACGATCAGACTGTAATTTGGAATACGCATTCTCCAAAAACCCACAATGCCTAAGAAAGCTTGTGTTTCTTTTTTGCTAGTTGGTGGAGACATGGCTATTACTTTGTTAATCACATCCATTGGGATGTGACGACATCCATCTTGCCATTTTATTCCTAAAAACTGGATCTCCTGTGCAGGTCCCTTGACCTTACTTTGTTTTATGGCAAAACCGGCTTTCAGGAGGATCTGGACTATTTTCTTCCCTTTCTCAAAAAATTCTGCTGCTGTATTGCCCCACACAATAATGTCATCAATGTATTGCAGATGTTCTGGAGCTTCACCCTGTTCCAGTGCTGTCTGGATCAGTCCATGGCAAATGGTAGGGCTGTGTTTTCACCCCTGGGGCAATCGATTCCAAGTGTACTGAACACCCCTCCAGATGAAAGCAAACTGTGGCCTGCACTCTGCTGCCAAAGGGATTGAGAAAAATGCATTAGCGATATCAATTGTGGCATACCATTTGGCTGCTTTTGACTCCAGTTCGTATTGAAGTTCCAGCATGTCCAGCATGGCAGCACTCAGGGGCGGCGTGACTTCATTCAGGCCATAATAGTCTACTGTTAGTCTTCACTCTCCATTGGACTTTTGCACTGACCATATAGGACTGTTAAAAGGTGAACGAGTCTTGCTGATCACTCCTTGGCTCTCCACTCGACGAATCAGCTCATGGATGGGAATCAGGGAGTCTCGGTTGGTGCAATATTGCCTCTGGTGCACCGTTGTGGTAGCGATTGGCACCTGTTGTTCTTCAGCCCTCAGCAACCCCACAACAGAAGGGTCCTCTGAGAGACCAGGCAAGGTGGACAGCTGTTTAATTTCCTCTGTCTCCAAGGCAGCTATACTAAAAGGCCACCAGTACCCTTTTGGGTCCTTGAAATACCCTCTCCTGAGGTAGTCTATGCCAAGGATGCACGGAACCTCTGGGCCAGTCACAGTGGGGTGCTTTTGCCACTCATTCCCAGTTAGGCTCACTTTGGCCTCCAATACAGTCAGTTGTTGGGATCCCCCTGTCACTCCAGAAATACAGATGGGTTCTGCCCCTATGTAGCTTGATGGCATTAGGGTACACTGTGCACTGGTGTCTACAAGAGCTTTATACTTCTGTGGGTCTGATGTGCCAGGCCATCGAATCCACACAGTCCAGTAAACCTGCTTGTCCCTTTCCTCCTCCTGGCTGGAGGCAGGGCCCCTCTAGTTCTCATCATAGTATTCACTACCCACTTCTTGTACATACGAGTCAGGAGTTCCTTCATTAAAAGCAGGAGTAAGATCAGCCCTTTTACTCTGTCTGGGGAACTGTCCACTGGAAACCGGAGCAGCAGTTTTCCTGGAAGAACCCCCTTTGGTGATTGTTTTTCCTTGCAACTCACGTACCCGTGCCTCTAGGGTTGAGGTAGGTTTTCCATCCCACTTCCTCATGTCCTCTCTGTGGTCATGCAAGTAAAACCATAGGGTGCCCCGTGGTGTGTACCCTCTATATCCTCTCTCTTGAGCAGAAGAACGCTGACTCCTAATAGCTGAGACACTGGTCCATACAGGTGGGGAGTAGGACATATCCTCTTTGAACCGTTGGAACTCCCGGGATAGTTTCTCCACAGCTGAGACAAGGGAGGAAGAGATACTTTCTTCGTATTCCCGGAGGTTACTAGCAGCTTCATTCACTGTTGGACTGTCTCCATCTTTCCAGGTTAGTATTGCGAATGAGTTAGCACACAATGATGGTGCGTTCCGTACCAACTTCTGCCACATAGGTCGTGTGGACTGGACCTCATCTGGATCTGTGGGTGACCGCTCATTGTCCAGGTCACCATAAATCACCTCCAACATGCCTAATTCCCTCAGGTACTGGATACCTCTCTCCATGGTGGTCCATTTCCCGGGGCGATATACAACATCTTCCTTGAAGGGATATCTTTCCTTTATAGCTGATGGGAGTCGCCTCCAGAGGCTGCAGGCTGGTTCCCCTTTTCCAATTGCTTTGTCAATGCCCCCTTCCCTAGAAAGGGATCCCAGCTGTTTGGCTTCCTTACCCTCTAATTCCAGGCTACTGGCCCCACTATCCCAGCATCGGAGCAGCCAGGTGACAATGTGCTCATCTGGACGATGGCTGAAATATTTTCGCATATCTCGCAGCTCACTCAGGGATAGGGATCGGGTGGTTTCTGTCTTGTTTACGAGTTCTTCCTCTTCCTCTTTCTCTCCCTCTCCCTGTGGTGGCCCTGCTCTTTCATCTTCCCTTTCTAAACGAGCTGACTTTCGCTTCCAGGATTTCTTCTTAGGTATAGGGGCAACTGATACTGACACGGGTTGGTTCCCTGGTTGAACCGCATCATCTGTTGCAGGGGGGGCTGGTGTGACTGCAGTGCTTGTACCGCAGAGCAGCCGCAGTGCCTGTCGCAGGGGAGGCTGGAGCAGCCGCATTGCCTGTCGCAGGGGGAATTACAGCAGCCGCAGTGCCTGTCATTTTGTCATCAGATCCTTGAGGGTTCTGAATAGTGTTGAACAGGGCTCGGTAGGCATGGGCCAGACCCCAGCACATTGCAGTGATTTGTGTCTCCCTAGAATTGGCAGGGTGATGACATACTTTTTCCGAATATTCTACTAATTTTTCAGGATTCAGCACTTGTTCAGGGGTGAAGTTCCAAAACACTGGAGGTGCCCAATAACTTAGGCGTTTGCCCATGCTATTCCACACACCCTGCCACTCATAACTATCCGGCCTTGGGGCAGATCTCTGGATGATATTCTTAAATTGTTTACTAATCTTGGACAAGATCGAAACAATATTCCCAAGCAATACCAATAGAAGTATCTTAACTACCCAAGGATGTTCAAGATACTGAAAAGTTATTGTAATGAAGGAGGAAACATTGTAGAAGAAAGTAGCGGAGGTACAATTCTGCATTTCCTCCATAAAAAACCTCTCAGAGGAAGAGGTATAATTGCAAATTGTCTCTATAAGGTGATACCCGACATACAATAATGGTTTCAGTACAGCACTTAGATACCAAAAGAAACCCAAGGTCACTGTGTTAATAACAAATCTCACAGGCAAAACATCACCAATTAAAGCAGAGCACAGCAAACTGCAAAAACCAACACCGATCTTTAACATGGACAGCAAAAAAATGAGCATGGTGCAGATCAGGTAAACCAATGCTAAGAACAGATGGATCAATATCGTGTCCCACAACTACTAACAGATCTAAATTCCATAATATGCTGTGGTTAATCTGTTATTATCTCAAACCCTTCGGGCCCCACGTTGGGCGCCAAAAAGGACTGTTGTGGTTTAGCTCCAGTCAGCAACTAAGCACCATGCAGCCGCTCGCTCGCTCCCCCCTGGTGGGATGGGGGAGAGAATCAGAAGGGTAAAAGTGAGAAAACTCGTCGGCTGAGATAAAGACAGTTTAATAGGGAAAGCAAAAGCTGCGCACGCAAGCAAAGCAAGGAATTCATTCGCTCCTTCCCATGGGCAGGCAGGTGTTCAGCCATCTCCAGGAAAGCAGGGCTCCGTCACATGTAATGGTTACTTGGGAAGACAAATGCCATCACTCCAAATGTCCCCCCTTCCCTCTTCTTTCCCAGCTTTATATACTGAGCATGACGTCATATGGTATGGGATAGCCCTTTGGTCAGTTTGGATCAACTCTCCTGGCTGTGTCCCCTCCCAACTTCTTCTGCACCTGGCAGGGCATGGGAAGCTGAAAAGTCCTTGACTAGTCCTTGACTAGCAGCAACAACTAAAACACCTCTGTATTATCAACACTGTTTTCAGCACAAATCCAAAACATAGCCCCATACCAGCCACTGTAAAGAAAATTAACTCTATCTCAGCTGAAACCAGGACAACTTGTTTCTTACTTTTTTCCCTTGAGTATTGGCTACTAGCTTTTGTGTCCTGCATCTGTCCCCCAGCTCAAGAGAGTGAGAATACAGCTCCCTGCTGCCCCAGTGATGCAATTGAGTTTCCTGCATTTGGGGACATTGCAGGAGTCAGCACATATGGAGTGCGAGGGTTGATCGTCACCCTGAGAACTGCATTCCTGCCCAGGGTGTTTCCCCTGGCTTCTACTGATGGCAGGATGCTTGGGGGAAAGAGCCCTTGGCCTGGCCTGGTATCAGGAGCTATTCCGGCTTCTTACAAATCCTGTGGTGTGCTGGATAATAGCTCTCAAGCCGTCCTTTTCCAGGTTCAGCATTGGTTCAGCTTGGTGCCTAGATGACATGGTGGGTAGGTACTGTGTAAATGATCCGAGAAACTGAAACGTAACACTTTAGTCCTTTTGTGGAGGCATTGATTTTTATGTAAAAATACGAAGTTTATCTTCTGTGTTGAAAACAGAGGACAAATTATAAAATTGACATATCTGATCAATTGTTTTTGAAAGGTACCATCTTCATTTGCGAATTGAATTGTTGTTTTTTTTTTAACTCACTTGGAAATGTGTAGAAGCTGTAAAATAGCAGGAAGCCAAGTCACTAAAAGCATCCAGAGGAATTTCATTTTATTTTCATAAACTAATCTACCCACTCACATCTATCTCTGTAAACTAATTACTTTTTTAATTAGGTAGCCTTTTTGATTGCTTATGGAGAGCTGTGGTGAAATTTACCACTAATTATGCTGGGGCAGGAGGAGGCCTCTGGATTGTTAGGAAGGATGAGAAAATTTTATCTCCTTTTGTTGAAATGGGGAGCAAGTGGTAATTGATACATAAATAATGTGCTTATTTTTCCAATTTCAACCCATTCAGCTTCTGTTAACCTTACTAATTGAGGCTCTTTCTATGTGTCATTGGGTCTCCTTCCACCTAATGTTAACATCTACAGGAACTTCAGAACAATAAGGAAACAAAACTGTTGTAAAGTTGAAGTTTTTCTTCTTCCTGTTAAAAGTAATGTTTATGCTGAGTGGTTCTAATTTTGGACTTTCCTGAGTTCCAGTGACGTTTGACCCAAAATGCTGGATCCTAGGATGTGCTAGCAAATAATCTGCAAAGTTCAAGTGCTGTTTTTTTCACTGTGGTTGAATATGTATTTAGAAAACTAGGGGAAGGTGGCAGTTTCACATCTTTTGTGCCATCTCCTCTGAAGCCCTAAGACCATCACTTGGATTTATCGTGAGGCCTGTGTTATATATAATAACAGAGTATAGCCAAGATTGCACATGGAAGAGAACCCAGTAAGTGGTTCTCCTTTGTGTTTTCTGTCCATGGTGTAGTCCTGGCTCCTTATAAAGAGTGGGTGCCCTGAGAGATCAGGCGGCAGGAGGGCCATTAGGATGGTTAGGCTGTAAGCACCATGTTTTCTTGTCCTTCCCTCAAGCTTGTAGTCCTGCTCTGAGTCTGTACTAAGGGTGAGACTTTCAACCGAAACTGCTACTTCCCTCCCAGTTGCTTCCAGCGGGCCCCACAGTTCACTTCTGGTGCCTTGCGAGCTCCATCCTTCAGTTTTCAGCTTCAGTCCAAACTTCTGGCCTCTTAACTTTGCCTGAACAAGTTGCTTGTGCACAAAATAAACGCCACTGACAAGTGGGAATTTGAGGTATTTTTGGCATTGTATTAGTGGTGGGCATTCAGAAACATGAATAAAAAGTGAGAAGCCAGACAAAATTACTTCATCTGGATCATAATCTAGTCCTTTTGTTCAGGAGGACCATTTTCAGCTTCTTTGAATCCACTGTGTTGTAACGTGCAGTGCATGGTCTGAAAGGTCTGATGTATCACTGAAATCCTCTCCTTTGAGGGGGCTCTGAGGATCAGCTCTTCACTGCATTCAGAGTAGTTCACTTCAGCTGTGTCATGAATCTTGCTTTTTTTTACATTTCTTTGTGTATAGGGTGAGCCTGAAGGGATGAGTGCTGCTGAGGACAGAATGGTTGCTCCATCCACCTTAGATGCTTTTCCCTAATGTGTAAGTATGAGTCAGGATCAGCTGTCCCTGTGTCACGTGTGACAGAGCTGCCTGGTCAAGAGAAGACCTCTAGGAATGCATCTCCAACAGCCTCCCTGGTCAATCTGTTCCAGAGCTTCGTCTTAGTTGTTTTCTGAGGAGGGAGGAACCCTTCCAACTTTTTTTTTTCCTCCTCGTTGTAACTGAAGCCCATTGCGTCTTATTGTTTCTGCCAAGCAAAAGTTTATTCCTTTCCTCCATAATCTTGTATATGCTTGAAGACTATTACCATTACCACCTTCAGTATTCTCCAGGCTAAAACACCTGGATTTGTTCCATCTTTCTTAGAGACTGCTTTTCAGTCTTTTTCGCAGTTTTTACTGTTTTCCTCTGAATCTTTCCTATTCATGCCTTTAGTTGTACCTTCTAGCTGTGACAATGCTTGTAGATGAAGCCTTACTAATGTGAAGGAGAGTGTAAGGGCTGTTGCCCATGTCTTGTGAGCTAGGCTAATACTTGCATATAATTCACTAAAACCCTTACATCTCTTTCAGAATTGCTGTCCAGCTTTTACCTTTTCCTGGGTTTGTGCAGTAGATAATGTCTGTTGCCATGTAAAAGTTTGCATTTTTCCTTATTTAAGTATGTTCTTACTGAAAGACTTTTTTTTCCTTAAACTTTCTGCAATTTATCAGAAACCTTTTGATTTCTAATCTTGTCCTTCAAGATACTGAACAGCCTTGTATCACCCACGTATTAAATACACACACTTCCTCTTTCACCTCTTTTGCCATTCAGGTCAGTTGAACAGAACTGCACCTTTTGGGGTGGTCAGACCATTCAATTTTAGTAGTAAATTCTTGATAACCACTCAGTGTAAGAGGCTGTGCACCCACCTGTCCTGCTAATGTGGTAATTCTGAGGACCCCAGTCTATTAGGAATGAGTGGCAGGTATTGCCCAGTAGGTAAGCATCTTCCTTGATTGGAACCCCTCTGCTTAATTGCTTTAGACCAAGGACTTGAATTCTGCCACCCTCCCACCCCCCCTGCCCTCCCAAGAGAATGTTTTGAACCGAGGCTGCTAGGTATTCTGTGGGAGAGCTCTCAGCCTGGGCTTTTAAAGCCAGTTGAGTCAGTGTTATAGTATGGGAGGTTGACTGCCGCTCAGAGTTGAAGGCTTTCACCAGAGGTGCGGGAGGTGGGTTGCCAAAACAGTACATTATTCTAAGGAAGTAGAGCAGCTCTGTGTGTTTTGGGTTTTTTAACTGGCAGATCTGGATTCAAGCCTCTGCCTTAGGTTAAGCAGAAAGGATTTGAAAACAGGTCTTCTAGATGGCAGATAAAGCCTTTCTTTTCCTGCTCCTAATCTTGACATTTCCTGCTGGCTAGAAACTTCTTGCTTATTTTATTGCCTTTTTGAATGCCATCTGAAAGCCCAAACTTTTCCCTTGCCTGAAAATCAAAATATGACAAAGTGTGTTGGAAGTGTTTGTAGCATGGGGTACATGATATTGTGCAGATCCATGAGCATTAGACATGTATGAAATGCTTGCCCTTGGACTCAGTGGCACTGTGCTAATTGGCTCTGCACTCTGCACTCAGTCCCCTTTTCCTACTTCAAGGACTTCTGAAAGGGCTATGCTGTACCACCTTTATCCTTTTTGTGGATTTAACCCAAAATATCTATGTACAGTTAGCTCTTCCCTCCTCTTAAAGGATATTGGAGCCTCCTGCCTGAAGATGTACCTTGTAGTCCTTTTTTGTAGCTAATTATGTGCCTACAGGGTCATTCTGTTGGATGTTAACTTAAGTCTTGGATCTGATACACACTCTGTCCTTTCTGAAACTGTGTTTCGATGGATAAATCTCCTTTTAACCTATGCTGTGTGATCTTGGTGAAATTCAGCTAATTCAACTCAATGACCAATATTTTGTTTGTTTGGAAAAAAATATGTTATTCAGTCCCTTCCCTTTTATGCCAGGAATAACCTATATGTAGTCATGCTCCCTGTGCAAGTGCTTTTGGACCAGATTGTGCTTTCCCCTGCTCCCCACACTTCTTAAGTTATTCCAAAACCTTTTTTGAGTGTAAAATTTCAGGTGTCTTATTTGTGTTGTTGGTTGGTCTTTAGTATAGTGTGGCCAATTATAAGAACAGATTTCCATATTTCAAGGAAGTGGTACCTGTTTGGCTAATAAGTAAAAGGCTAAAAGGATGCAGTGGCAGCTGTTTCCTCTGCTTGTGTTTTGGAAGAAATAACGGACGTAGACATTGGATTCTAAGCAGAGGTTCCGAGTTGCAAATCCCAGGGAGAGAGAAAGAGAGATGCAGCTTAGTTATTGCAATTAGAGCCAGAAGAATAAGGGTGAGGAAGGGATTTGTGGCTTAATGGTGTGCTTCTTGTGGTTCGTGCTGAAGCACGATGCTGGATGTTTCTTGGATCCTCTTCTTAAGTATTCAACTACAACCTGTGGTTTTCAGAGGAAAGTTAAGTTCTTTTCCTGTATCTTGCTCCCAGAACATAAACACCATAAAACAACAACCCAAAAAGATGGTGCTAATAAACTGCAAGGTTTGCCATTCATGCAGACTATTTTGAGGAAATTTATTTTGAGATGTGTTATATTAGAGGCCTGTCAGAAACATTGCTTTAGAATCATCGTTACTTTTATGAATATAAGAAACTTAGCTTCAAAGAATCTTTGGGAAATTATTGCTGGGTAAGAAAATGCTTTGTATTAATTAAAACATTTTTAGTAACATAACAAAAGCAACTGGCCTGTAAATTAGCCAGCTATAAGAAATTACCTGAGTGTTGTAGAAGTTTGTCAAGTGAAGGAAGGAGTTTAAATTAGAGGACAGAGTTTTGACACTACTTCCAGTTTTGATTATACAGTATAACTGAGGACTTAAGAAATAGTAGTTTCCAGGTGAAGGTGCCAAGTTTGTTCTGTAGTTGTATTTCAGATGCAGCACATCTTCTGAATCAAAAGGCAAGAGTCTTAATGGTGCAAGGGTAAACTTAAAAGCACGTAGTAGCGAGCTAGCAAGCACATGATCAGAGCAATGGGCACAGAACTTCTAACGATAACTTGCTTCCCAATTGTTATTTTCAGTCTACCTTTTTCCTTGCAAATCACCTCTTTTGTTTCTTCATTCAGGGTGTAATGTGGGCTCCTGTTCTGCTGTGACGTCTCAGTAAAACAAATGCTTTGTTCAACTGGCAAGTAACTGAGAAGCTTCTTAAACATATTCTGCCAGCATGAGAGGTAAAATTGAAAGGATAGTACCTCTGTCCAGGGTGTAAAAAATGCATTCGTGGTAAGAGTGCAGCACGAAAATGGAGTGATAAATTAACACGTATAATCATATGAAAAGGTAAATACAGCTCAGCAACCTTAGGTAGACTTTGAAAGGCATCAGTAAAGCTGGTGACAAGGTTCAAAGAGGACAGAGGTCAAAAACATTGCCCACCGGATCCTTCTTTCTTGGGATGGTCTCTTGTATCTGCTAATGCAGGCTATGCTTCTCCAAGAAGAGTAGATAACTTTAAAATTAGAAAGAACATGGTATCACTTGATGTGCTACTGCCTCTTGATTTTGGGATCTGAGAGGGTAGTAACAATACTACTGCTTATGCTTAATTTTCTGTGTTTTACTTTGCTATGGAACTTGGATCCAGTCTAAATGATAAATGTTTTGTCAGCAAAAATAACCTTCTTTACGAATAATCTGCATCTGGGCACTTAGAGCACTGCTGGAAAAATACGGTCTACTGTAATGTACCACTGGATCAACCAAAGCATAAGTAAGGTGTTACCTGCATGGCTTTGCCAATCACCCTTCAGGGGCCAGCCCCATGTTACTGCTGCCTCGTCACAATTTTTTGGTATAGTTTTTACAGGTATCATGTTGGTGTCCTCTCAGAAGTCAGACACTTACAGAGCAATGTGGAGACAAGAAGAAAGCAAGTTCTTTCAGGGATGAACATACCGTGATTTTCATCAGTGAAGCTGGCTATTTTCTATACAACAGAACATGCTCAGTCTTTTGGAGAACTTATTAAGACGGAAGAAGAAATGGATAGGGGAGAGTATCATCTTGGTTCACGATGCAATCGGAGGGAGCTAGAAGACAGCTTGGATGGAGAAGTATTAGGCAAACTTGAGAAACCACTCTACCCTAGAAACTATTGCACCAATGAACTTTTCCCTGGAGTCTGGTTTATATGGTAGCTACTCAGTCCCATGCGCCTTTAACTCTAAATGCCAACTTAAGCCATACCACAATGCTACTCTCCTTCAGCCACTATAGGTCATGCCTCTGTTTAGCTTTCATGCTGACCTGCATTTCTTGTGGTACTCAGCAACTGTGCATCGCTCTTCTCGTTTTTTTTTGTTTTCCAGAAGTGTGTATTCTTTCTTCTGAAGAAGAGTAGTTTTTATTTTAAATTTTGCTTTACCCAGCAGACTTGACACCTCCCCACACCTCCTTTTCAGCTCAGCATTTACTTACCACATTCCACTCAATGGCTGCAAGCATAGAGTTACTGTTATGCTGACTGCAGCTGGTCAGCTAAGACGTGATCTGTTTTGTCCACTCCAGCTCCCTTTCCTGAAGGTCCACAGAAGAAGCTGGCTGAAATGAGTATTCAAAGACAGATGTTCTCCTCAATAGCAGTTCATTTGTGCTGTTAACAAGGCAGCGTCTGTTTGGCAGTTACGCGCCTAGGACACAATGCTGGTAAGGTGTGTGTGTACTCTTATTAAACGTAGTAGTGTCACAAAAGGTTTCACCTCTTAGCACTGTCTAGTAGTGGTCTGGAGTCACTTCAAAAGTAGATTATTCTGCAGTCAATCAGAAATCTTGTGGTGTTGATAATCTGTCAGAGCAGTGCTTAAGAGTGATGGAGAAGTAGACTTATTACTCTCAATGTGCTTAAGGTACACAAATAGAGGTACTGAAACTGCAGTTTACCCAAACTCAGGCAAATTAACAAAAAATTTTATTAAGAGTATTCAGTATAGCACCACACAAAAGGTACACTGTGCTTTGTGTTGCCTTTAAGGAACATGCCAGAACACTTTCAAATTAGAAAAACTAATGTAAAATGCTTTCTTGTTTATCAGCAGAGCTTACTGTTTGCTGTTTAGAGAAGGTATTCTGAAAGAACCACAGCTTTTGTACGTAATGTTTTAATGGTCTTCAAGCAGATTAAGCATTGTTCCCTTACCCATTTGTTCTCTTTCATCTTCTGGGGTTTGAGATTTGTTAAAAAAAAAAACTCACTTAGGCCAAGGTGCTTTCACGAAAAGCATTCAGTCCATAACTCTTCCCAGCAGATCCTACTCACAACATACTAGTCAGCTGCTAAATTCTGTTTCTTGAAAAAGTAACAGAATTTTGATCAACAGTAATTGTGTGAATTGGGCTTTACAAATCAACCCCAGGTAATCTGAGAAAGATTTGGAATCAGCTATTAATGGTATCTTGGGCTCAAAGATAAACAAGGAGTACATACTTGATAAAATTACAGATAAATTGCATCATAGAAAAAAGATGGGTGACTTTGAAGGGTCATTCAGTCCATCTACTTTTTAGTACAGATTGTTACGCTATAATGGCTTGAAATTATTTAAAATATAATGTGCTTCTAAGGCCCATGGCAGGGGATTGGAACTAGACGAATCTTTAAGGTCCCTTTCAACCCAAACCATTCTATGTGGCTATTCATTCTAAAGTATTTATTGGTCCCTCATGTTCCTTACATAGCTAAACTTTGTTTCTTAGCCTGAATTGTTCAGATTAAGTTCTATATATTAGCTATTACACTATTAATGCTTACATTAAACAGGCTTTATTTTTCCTTTTTGTAATTGAGGTGAACTGGAAATGTTTCTATTTTGCCTGAATATGGAACACACAGATGTTTCAGAACATCCTTTATTTGATGCATCTTGCAGTTAGAGAAAGGCCAGATTGCATAAAGGGAACCTTAGCAAATCAACAATAGTAACAGAGCCATAGTCACATGGAAATGTGGAATGCACCCAGTGCTAATGCATATAAAGAGTACTGAAAAACTTCTAGGCTTCCAGCTTCACTGACTCCAGTATGGAACGTGCTTCTTTATACTCTTCTGCTTCTTCCAATTCTTTTTCATTTTCCTGGAATCAAAAACGAAATTTTTGAGTACTTTGAAAATAATTGACATAGGATTAAATTTAAGAAGGTAACTATGGAAAAAAACTGGTAACAACAGATGAGGAGAAGGATGAGGTACTCAACAACTTTTTTGTCTGTCTTCACCAGCAACCTTGCTTCCCACACCTCTCAAGTGGATGGACTGCAAGACAGGGACTGGGGGAGCAAAGTCCCTCCCACTGTAAGAAAAGATCAGGTTTGAGACCACCTGAGGAACCTGAACACAGGTAAGTCTATTGGACCTGATGAGATGCATGTAGTTGCCAAGCCACTCTCCATAATATTTGAAGAGTCCTGGCAGTCAGGTGAAGTCCCCACTGACCGGAAAAAGGGAAACATTGCACCCATTTTTAAAAAGGAGGACCCTGGGAGCTACTGACCTCTCAGCCTCACCTCTGTGCCTGGGAAGACCATGGAACAAGTCCTCCTAGAAGCTGTGCTAAGGCACATGGAGGACAGGGAGGTGATTAAAGACAGCCAGCATGGCTTCACCAAGGGCAAGTCTTGCCTGACCAACCTATGGCCTTCTATGACAGAGTGACTACATCAGTGGACAGGGGAAGAGCTACTGATGTCATCTATCTGGACTTCTGTAAGGCCTTTGACACGGTCCCCCACAACATCCTTCTCTCTAAATTGGAGAGAGATGGATTTCATGGATGGACTATTCGGTGGATAAGGAATTGCTTGGATGGTCGCATCCAGAGAGTAGTGGTCAATGGCTCAATGTCCAGATGGAGATCAGTGATGAGTGGTGTCCCTCAGGGGTCTGTATTGGGACCAGTACTGTTTAATATCTTCATCAATAACATAGACAGTGGGATCAAGTGCACCCTCAGCAAATTTGTAGATAACACCAAGCTGAGTGGTGCAGTTGACACGCCTGAGGGACGGGATGCCATCCAGAGGGACCTGGACAAGTTCAAGAACTTGGCCCATGTGAACCTCATGAGGTTCCACAAGGCCAAGTGCAAGGTCCTGCACTTGGGTCAGGGCAACCCCCAGTATCAATACAGGCTGGGGGATGAAGGGATTGAGAGCGGCACTGCAGAGAAGGTCTTGGGGGTACTGGTGGGTGAAAAGCTGGACATGAGCTGGCAATGTGCACTCACAGCCCAGAAAGGCAGCCATGTCCTGGGCTGCATCAAAAGAAGCGTGGCCAGCAGGTCCAGGGAGGTGACTCTGGCCCTCTACTTTGCTCTGGCGAGACCCCACCTGGAGTACTGCGTCCAGCTCTGGAGTACTCAGCACAGGAAGGACATGGACCAGGAGCAGGTCCAGAGGAGGGCCACAAAAATGATCAGAGGGATGGAACACCTCTCCTATGAGGACAGGCTGAGAGAGTTGGGGTTGTTCAGCCTGGAGAAGAGAAGGCTCTGGGGAGACCTTATTGTGGCCTATCAATACTTAAAGGGGGCTTACAAGAAAGATGCGGACAGACTTTTTAGTAGGACCTGTAGCGATAGGACAAGGGGTAATAGTTTTAAACTAAAAGAGAGTAGATTTAGACCAGATATAAGGAAGAAATTTTTTATGATGAGGGTGGTGAAACACTGGAACAGGTTGCCCAGAGAGGTGGTAGATGCCCCATCCCTGGAAACATTCAAGGCCAGGGTGGATGGGGCTCTGAGCAACCTGATCCAGTTGAAGATGTTCCTGCTCATTGCAGGGGGGTTGGACTAGATGACCTGTAAAGGTCCCTTCCAACCCAAACTGTTCTATGATTCTATGAAACAAGGGCTATATTAGTACTGAAAACACTAGTGCTACACTACTCAAAGCACAGGTCCTACTTAAGGTTAGGATAATGGCTGTCATGTGTAAGTAGATTTGATCTATGTATACCTTTATTCTGTTTAGTATTTAAAACCAAGAACAGCATAAATGGAACCAATAACAACAGACCTCAAAACAAGAGTAACGTTAGGATAAAGCTTAAGTATATTGACAATTCAAAAAACATACTACTATACAGTTGATTTTAATAAAAGCATTGAAGGTGAGCTAACCACAGGAAGCAACCCTTAAAGACTTCCAAATTCTTAACAAGAATAGTAACTCCCCCCATTTCTTGTTTTGAGTTTGTACAGCACGCTGTATGAATCCATAGCACCACTTCTGCATGACACTGAAATCTAGACCAGCTAACTGTCAAGTAACTAGCTGAATGACACAAGGACCCTAAATCCTGCCAGGTCCCGAGCATTTATTTTGGAAACCAGTAGAGGCATACTACCTGGGGATAAGACACCTTGAGTTTTCCTTTGAGAAGGGGTTTGCATTTGAGCCATCAAATGTGTCTGGCACTTAATTTAGGGTATATATTTTTAGCCTCACAGTAGCATTTACATATGTAGCTGAACTCTTGATGAGAATGCAGCTTTTGAAATAAGCATGATGATCTCCCAACTTAGTACAGTTTCACTGAATTTATTTATACAAGATACTATTTATTCCTAAAATGTATTCCTAATAAAGATACTATAATACAAGATACTACTTATTCCTAAAATTTATTCCTAATAAATATTACTATTTATTCTTAAAAATGTAGCACTAGTGCTCACCTCACTAATAAATCATACAAGCAGTACTTGGCAAGGACTGAGCTGTCTTGTTTCTTGTCCATAGCATAATAAAAGTAGTAAGTAAAGTATTTTGACTATTTCAGTTCACTACAAGCATATTACATACATCTACACTATCTAGAAAACTACCTAATGTGGGTGAACTATTTTTTTCTCATTGTGTAACTAGCACAGGAATTCAGAGTCCATTCTAGCAGTCCAGTATTTAAGTGTATGTTAAGTGTACATTCCCTTAAAGACAGCTTCTAATATTCTAACACACCCGGTTTTCATTGACTGAAGACCGAGTCTGCAAAGGAAGTTATCTAAAATGAAATATTGGTATGTTGTAGGATGCCAGTCTTGGGACCTATAAAAAGTAATTCTTCAATCCAGTTCTAATATGCTGCAACTGTACTGCAGACAAGCATGTTTATCCAAGTTCATCAAAGAGCAGCAGCATTTCTTGATCAGGGAGTTGCAGTGCTATACTTACTAGTAGTTGAGTAAGATCTGCATGTGCAACTTCTAATCTGCGCTGGCAGTCTGGAATCATCATTCGTGACTCCTGTAAGATCTCGATCTGTGAAAATTAGAAGCCAATGAAATGAGAATGTATTCCAGGTAGGAACATTATTTTTTAAGACAAGTCTTTACTCTGAAAAATCAGTAGTCTGGTCATCATCTAGGAACTTCAGAACAGTTGTACCTATTTTCTGAATAGGCTTTTTTATTAAACAATACTTACTTAGCATAGTTGCTTAAAACTCTGTTAATTTGCAGGACACTTCTATTTACTTTGTGCTTAATTAAACATAAAGTATTAAGTGCAGAAGAGCATTTAGAGTAATGTTTTCCCTTAGAAAAAAGTACTGCCTGGTAAGCTTTCCATACAGCATTTGTTAAAAAGGCTATTTAAAACAAACTTTCTCCTGCTGTCGTGAAGCAGCTTCATCCAAAATGGGATCAGCTGGTTATATAAATATCTCCTGCATCTTTTGGGTAATAAAGAAAAACAGTGTTCAGATAATACCACATAGAGATAATTACTGCATGAAAAAAGTTATTGAGTTATTGATCACATTGTGTGCACACTGCAGGAGGCTCTGACTGAAATACAAAGGTAAAGAAAAATGAAAAGCAAAGACCAGCAGGCTCATATTTTTGATGCTTATCATGCATAAAAAGTTATTACTTATCCTTGTGCTTCATTTTAGGAAAAAGATTATTCTCACCATGCACTTTGAACAAAATTACTAAACTGGCACCCCACGGAATCTGAATGTCCTGCCTCCTCCTACAGAAAACAACTTCAGATTTAAACAAGGGAACATTTATTTCATGGAACATTTCTGGATCTGAAATCCAACCACTGAGAAGAAAAGGTGTGCAGAGTTGTTCAGTAATGTTAAATCTATTTAGAAATGAAAATCCGTTAGGTATTTAAATATGAAACCTCTTCTGCATTCAGGATAACCTGCAACAGAAGGCATTCCCTGTAAATGGCTTGCTTCATTCTGTCATTCCTGTGTTGTATTCTCCTTTCAGTAGTAATGCTGCTGTCCCAAGGGTCACTGTAAAAGGTAAGATAACCTATAGCTAAGAATGTATTTACCCATACAGGAAGGCCTTATGTAGTAAGACGTTATCATCATGTTTTTAAGTGTTGTACATTTAAGTTCTTAGTTCTAGTCATTTTTGAGAGAAAGGGCTTAAAAACTTTTGTTTCTAATTTTCTTTCAGAGAATCTAGGGCAAAGCCTGTCTACTTTAATGAAGCAAAGATGGGTGACAAATGTTTAAAAAAAAAATTAAGCATCCCCAAGTTCTCCTTCTCATCGGTATTATCACTTTTCTTTTAAGCATTCAGTGCTGGACTGTATTGAAAATAAGACTAGGAACTCTGCATATTACCCTTTCAGCAGTGAATGAATAAATAAAGGTTTGTAACTTCCATAGAATGAGGTGTGCCATAAACTGCATGAGATGATGCCTTCTGCTTTATCTAGTAGAAATTTGTTCTATAAAGAATACCTACAGGAGTGAGAATATCCAATAATGACTTCCTTGGGCCAGTATTGCTACATAGTTCTGCATTGTAAAGCTGGTAGATGATATGAAAAGTAGTAACTTATTTGATAAACGCTGCTCAATAAGCGATCTGGGAAGGCATATAAATCTAGAATCTGTAAGCTGTAGTCCTGGCTGCTGTAAGAAAAGAACAAAAGTACCCCAAATCACCCTCTTCAAAACAGAGTTTGACTGAGATCCAAAGGGGTACCTGAGTTTTATTTGTATTTCCCTGCAGTTATGCAATAATAAATAAAAAACAGAAGAATGATAAATCCTGGAACTATATTCAGTAGGTGCAAACAGTTGGAGATTGGAACAGGAATTTTGTGGAACCAATATTAAGTTGATTACCAAACCACCTATGCAAACTTCAATAACTTCTGCATAAGCCACATTTTTTCAAGTAATGCTTATAATCCCAGATAGACCATTTACTGCTAAAAATGTAAATAATAAAGCAAAGTCAAAAGCTCAAATAATTAGATAAGCTTTAGGAGTGGAATTTTTAAAGTGTTTGCTCTCCAAGTTCTGTCAAACTTTCTGACTGAACTCTAAGGAGTTTAAATTATAAGCAGGTCACAGAGGAAGTTATTACATGAAACTGACCTAACTTTGCAAAGAACCTAAGTATCTGTAAGGTTTCTGTGAATTACAATGCCAAACAAAAGTATTAAAAAAATGGAGTAACTGAAGTGCATCTAAATACAGTGTTAAGACAAAAGCAGTAAAAGCACAAAAATACGTACAGGGAGAAGCAAATTGAATTTGTTGTCAGTAAGAGCACATAGGACCAAAAGAGCTATTGTGGCTACACGGAGGACGACATCCACTTTCCTTTAAGTGTACTGAAAAAGCCAGTTGAACAAACCTGTTCAACCAGCCACATTTGCCAGCTGTCTTTCAGAATTGAAGGTATTTCTACTAAGGGCACAGATGTCTGGCATCTCTCAAAAGAAAGCAGGTTCCTCAGATGTGATGGAGCTCTCTAACTGTTGGGGTGTATATAGCATATTTACTAAATGCAATGTGGATTTTTCTAAATTGGGTCAGATGTCAAAGACCTGGTGTGCATAAAGCACTATCAATAGCCTTCAATCTGTTTTCCATAAACTCCACATTGCAGTGACAGACAAAGCAGAATAGATGCAAAGACACAGGTCTGCCCACCAGTTGCTTAAGTTGAAGGGCACCATAACTAAAATCAGACAATTAGTTTACACATTCAAAATGAGCACAAAGGCCAAACACGACTCTGAGAAACAGCTGAAGAAGTAATGCCCAAGGCTTTAAACATAAGCAACTCTGATTCTTAGTAGGTCCCACAGTGAAAGTTCAAAGCTACTATTTCAACTTTAGGCAGATCAGAGCTGCTCATGAGGCAGGTTCTCTACTTTTTGGATCACCCAAGCACTTAACAAACAAATTTTTGATAATTTAAGAATACAAATAAATATTACTGCTTATGAGCGTCAATACTGAGTACTCTGCAACAGGAAGCAATTCTGCTCATCCTGACATGTATTGTATAATGGGAACAGTTTCATCAGCTTCAAAGAGATGGAGGCAGGTTTTTTTTTTCCCCCAGCTGACCTGGGGGAATCTAGCCAAGAGATTTAGAGATACACAGATCCACAATGAATTTGAAAACAAGAAGAAGAAAACTTCCATAGGGCACTCTGTCTTTCTTTGATCTTAGAAGAACAGCCTAATAAACTACTGGGTCAGAGGATATAGTGATAATATTTTTTTATATGACAGGAGTGGTGTTATAAACACAAAAGATAGGCTAAAAAGGAGAAATGTGAATGAGTCATATGTATGAATTATACACACACACATGAATATATATTCATGCTTTTAAATACTGCCTCATAATCACTTGTCCTTTGGTGCACAGATAATCGTAACAGCATGGATCTACTCAAAGATGGTAGGCAGGAAAAGAAAAAAAACATGCAAATAATTCAGTTTGCTAAGGAAAGTGCTACTTGTTTGAACTACTTTTCATAAGAAACTTTGTAAAACACTTGGAATCCATTGACTAATTACAGCCATAGCTGATGGAAGGACAGAGACCCAAAAGAAAAAAGGACGTCTCTAAGTATCACGAACACCAACAGTTCCAAAATTAATAATCCTACTGAGGAAAAGACTGTAGTACAAAGTAAACAGTCATGCTAAGGCTACTGGTTGGCTAGTCAACATATTTGTTAAGTTAAATCCACAGCATGGTATTCTTACCTCACTGGTTATCAGGGAATATAAAGGCACAATGTGCTGGGCCAGGATGGTGGTGCAGGGACATTGGGAGTAGGACAGCATAGGTAATGTAGGAGAAAGCTGGGCATAGGGAAGGCAGGAACTCAGAGGAGATAGAGCATTAAGGTGAATACAGAGGGAAGAAAACCCAAACGCACACAAAAACTGTAGAAAACCAAGTTTTATTAGTTCTACTTCCGTTGAAGTGACTTGTTTTATTTTCACACAGCAGGCCCAAAAGAAGCTTGAGCTATCCACAAATACAGGATACAAGAGCACGCTGCAGTCCATTGTAGGTGAGTTGTCAAATACATTGATCAAAACACTTCTGAAGGACCACGAAGAAAAGCTTGCAGTAAAGAACTGGAGAACATTGTTTTGTTTCTATAGTGCTCAAGCATTTCAAGAACTGAAATGGCCATGTATCAACCACCTACCATTTGTAGCAGGAAAGCTGGAGGAGAAGAAAACCCTCTCGATCTAATGCCTCAGTATTTCAGATGAGCTTTCTCTGCAGCTTCTCTCAGGTGAGGGCCAATCCTGTTTCTTCTAAAACAGATCTCTTTAGGACATAAAAGGCAGAAAGGTTCCTTTGGTCTTTTTGGAAGACAGTTTGTCACTGGCTGTTTTCCACTAAGGTACAACTGTAAGGTTTTCTTCATTGTCAGCAGTGGGGGGTGGAAGGAATACACCACATGACTTAAAGCTAAAAATTGGATATCTTTTCAGAGGACAGAAGCAAAACTCCATGTCCTCCACCGAAAAAGTTTTTAATTAAATATGCTGTATCATAAATTACAGATATTGCTCCTCTAAAATTAACTTAGAGGATTGATAATGGAATTATCCACTACAGAAGGTTGTCATTTAATCAACAGGCAGCACATTTCCTTCCAGCAACTCAAAATTCTACCTGAACAGATCCATGTTGATGCAAGTGTAAACCTCACCCTGTCAAGAGGTAAGAGGTAGTAAAAATCTGAATGGAGAGGTTTCTTTGGGAGCAGCATAAAGAAAACACTGACAAAAGACAGACTTGCTTTCCCAACAAGAATGGCTCAACCTTGTTAGAACAAATAGCCAAATTTTGTCTCTGCCCCCCCCTTTTTGTGGGGGAGAGGTTGAGAGGGCTGGGTTTTTCTTCTGTTTGGGGTTTTTTTGGTTGGTTGTTAAGACAAGATACAGATCCTGAATCCATGCTTAATGTAATGCACGCTTTACTAAAAGTTAACAGGCTGGTTAGGAGATGTTTTAGAACAAGCTTGCAGGCTTGGGAGGAATCCCTCATCTGTTTTGCAGAGATGAAACACCTGGGGAAATACTTGTGCTAAAGTTGGAAGCAGAACAGACAGGGGAAGTTCCCTAAATAGACAGAAGGCAGAAAAGTCAAGACCAGATTTTTTTCCTCCCTCTAGAGCACAGGAAAAGTGAGCCCAACCGAATAAGAAATGAATCATGCCCCATCTTGGTGGCGGGTCTTTTCTACCACAGGAATGTTGCCGTACTAACTTATTCCAAATACTGCAAAGTGCCTTTAATCTTCAGCATAAAGTCTGGAATCCAAAAGGTATTTACACCTGCTTAGATAAAAAAGAAAACAGAAGGGAAAATGGAAGATCCCAGTAATGATTTTTCGTCATTTAGTCTCTTTCAGAAAGCACAGTAGGCAACAAACCCAAAGTTTGAAAGCATTTTTAATACCAGTTGTATGTACAGAGAATTCCAAGTTGCTAGCTTTTAAGGAAACAAACTGTGCTTGTTAAGGATACTGTCCAAATACATAAGGGGGAAGCATTAGACTCTTCATTAGCATTTCCACTGCCTCTTTACCTAAGGAACTAGAGCTAGAGTTCAGATTATTAATCAAAGATCATCTATTCTTAGGAAAAAAAAAAAAACTAAAAACCTTATGAAAATAATCAGACTGAGGTGACACTGTATGTTTCATCTAGTCTTACTGTACTTGATTGGTGAGAAGAAAAACTTTGTTTGAACCAATCAGGTGGGGGGTGGAAAGAGCTAAAAATGTAAAAAGCCAACTGAGCTAACTGGAGTATTTCTTTGAGGCTAGACATGTAAAAATGAAAAAGTTACAGAACATTACAATGTTCCTTTCAGTGAGAACTCCTCCAGTAACAAGATTAGCAGCAAATGCTCATCTTCTGCAATAATTTTCCAAAACAATATACATTGTTTCCAAATATATTTCTTTTTAGCTGCTTCAGGAGATACTCTACCTTTCACTCAACAAAGCAAGAGAAACATTGCTGTTTTCACTAATATTTGTAAAAAACCTGTGTATTAGCAAGATGTACTTTATGCATTCTTATGTACTCTTTGGCATGTGGATATTAAATTCTCTAAGTCCATTGGATTTTTAATTCATCTGGAAATGACATTACACGAGGAGTAATTTGGAACTGTAGGATAGCTATTTTTTAAAAAATGAAAATTCATCATTTAACTGTCAGCATTTTTACTGATAACAAAAACTCCACAGTATATCTACAATCCCATTGAGAGGAAACAAGGAATAGATACCTCAGGCATTTCCCACACTCACAAGCCTCAAGATAAAAGCATTAGATGGGAAAGGATGTTTGTTTATGTATAAGTCACATCAACAACCGCAGAAATACAGAAAACTACTGGTTCCTATCATTAGTCTGCACTCATGAGCGATTACAGTGTGAAAAGTTTCTATTACAGATAAAGTATTACGAAGCTCTGTGGCAAGTCTTCATATATTGAGAACCATTACAACTGTGTAGAAACTAAGGCTTCACTACGAAAAAATCCACATGGAGGTGGATTTAGCACTACTTGGTGCTACCAGTCAGGGCTCTTCATAACCCTCTACAGAAACTACATGCAGAACTTGCACCTGGTGGAATACATCAAAAGTGTTTTAATATTTTTTCCCAACTTCTACAAACCTGGTGAATTTTATATACAATAGTTCAGTTTTTAATAAGATTGTTTTCAATCTAGTGTTTTATTAAAGTACTTAATAACCCTTTTCCCTACAAGTCTCATGGTTGAAGACAGTGTGATTGAGATATAAAAACATAGGAAAATTTTTCTTTCATAGCCTTTTTTTTTTTCCAAATACTGCTCTTCATTTATTATGTTTTTTCTGCCCATTTGGCTCAAATGAATTGTTACAAGCTTTCCCCTGAATTCCAAACTTCTCATCTGCCTTTTGTAGACAAAAAACAGATGACAGCAGAGTGATGGGTTTTTTTTTTTAATTAAGCTGCAAGTGGAAAAGGAAGGACTTCCTTGCCCCATTATGCTAGAAATTCCTTCCCTATGATATACAACCTACCACAAGTAGTTGTCACGCAGCTTGGATTCAGCTGAAGTACATGAGTTGAGACACAGCAAGCAGCACAAATACAACATGCACCCAGGACAATGGTAATATACAGGTGTTACAGGTGGTGAGCAGGTGTGGATCCCTCAGGAATAAGGCACAACACTCAGCAAGTGAAAGCTCTGGTTTTTTTGAAAGGGTAGCGTTACTACAGTGGGAGCCCCAGGACACCGATGCTAATCAAAATGGGCCCTGCTCAGGGGCGAAGCTCGAAGGACAGCACTGCAGGGGTGGATAACAAAACTTGTGCTGATTAACATATCATACATATGCAATTGCCTGTTTTGCTCATTAGTGAACTCGCTGAGGTACTGCAGGTGCTGTTGTACGAATGCCAAGATCCACCGCCATGCTGGTGCCCATGTGAAGGTGGGGGCAGATGAGGGGGGAAGCAAACTATCCTGGGTTACCATGACAATAACAGAAAACACACTTGGGACTCTACATATTCAGATGGGAGGAAGGGAACTATCCCAGTTACTGTAACAAAGTCTTCCTGTGCCCTGCAACGGGGTCTTCAAGTTATAATCTTGGTCAGCGTATACCAGCAGTGCGAGAAAACTGTCTTTTTTGTTTCTCTGATATTGAATCTGCTCGTCATTAAATAAGTCTTTCTGGACAGTGCAGGTGAAGGCTGGTATCTAACAACTGCCAACTATCCTAGTTGGTCACTGCCTCAGCCAGAGATCACTTGAGTTTACAGGAATAAGAAGCTGCCTCACTGTATAAGGAGTTAGGAGAAAAATATTGAGTCTAACTCTTGTTCTACAAAGGGACTGATCCCTCCTTATAGACCAGACACACCCTAATGTCTACATATGCTGTAGGAATGGCATTATTAATTTTAAAGTAAAATTTTCTGTACTCACTGCTGTACTGTTAAGCTGTATGTTCTAATGCAGAGTTGTAACTAGAAAGCAAAATGAGAATAGTAGTACATTAAGAGGTAAGTAATACTTTTAAGCATCCCTCCCTCAACTCTGAATTGATTTGTATATAAGTATCTGATTTAGCAGATACCTCAAATAGTTAAAATTACTCTCCTAGTCTCAACTGACTGAATTAATTCTCATCCCCCAACTGTTACTTTTCATTACTGAAATAAAGACTACAACCATATTTTTAAATAAATACAATTATTCAGATTAGGAATTATTAACTAAAAAGCAATTCTTAAAATGTGTAACTACAGATATTTTTCCTGAAGAACATCTCAAAGTATTAACTCTATCCAAAATATAGTTCTGAGCAAACTCTCCTGGCATTACATAATTTTCTTTAGAGTAACAGATTTGATCCTATGAAAAGTGTGCGCATTCTTTCTGAGCCTCCAAATTCTTCATAACCTAAAATATTAACAGCTTCCAGAATGCAAAGTGCACTACAAGAACAAGAAGTGAAGATGTCATTGGAGGAACTGATTGCTTTCAAAGCAGATCAGGCAATTTCTGAATGAATTGAGACTGTTCTCTATGAAGGTTTTTGTCATTGGTCTCTGAGAAAAGCTTCTAGTAGTGTGTAACATTTCATTTCACAGAAGAAGTTCACAGCCTCCGCTGTTTTTGACTTTGATGATATCTTGCAGGTCACTGCGGAAATACCACAGTGCAGTCAAATAATCTGATGAATGGGGGACACTAAAAATGGGAATTGCATTCATTAGTTCTTGTTAGCACCAGCAGATCTTTTCAGAAAGACTACTATTTTGCAGGATCTTACTCACCACAGAGTCTCAGTCTGTGGTGAAGCAGACGACAGCTCAGCTCTATAAATACAATTCTTTATTTGTATACAAATTCTTTATTTGTATTTCTTTCCCATGGCATAATGAAAGCAAGGCAGGACATATACACATGAACTGAAATCTGAACTTACTAAAAACGTCATTTTAGCTTGTTCTAAAAAGGCTTTCTCCTATCCTGTTTTCGTTAATTTTTATATTTAAGTTTTGTTTAACTTATTCTTCCATTGTTAAAAATGAAGATGGGAGAACAGCAGGTTAGGTTTTATAACATGAGGCTACCAGACTATTGAAACAAATGAAAATAATTTTAATTTACAGTTTCAGTTTCTGTGAAGATTTAAGAGAAAACATCTGGGAAATGCTTGGGAAAAAAACACAGTTAAAAGATAACATATTTAGTTTAAAAAATATAAAGGCCACAGTTAAACACAGACATGCCACACTTCTGTAAAGAATAAACACAGATCTCCCAAACCCAAGCCTTCTCTCAGTGAGAAGGAAACTTGACACTCCTTCTCCTTCCAAAAGGACATGTACCAACTGTCTGCAACCACTGTCCTTTCTGGGGAACCTTCGAAGAAAAATTTAATCATATTGTAATAGTGACACTAAACCATACTCTTGAGCAGATGAAACTACAGCATGCACCTTGCTAGTCAGTGACTTCACTACAAACTCTACCAGCTGCTAGGAGCAGCTGCATACCCATTGCTCTCTCTGAGGTCTGTGGTTTTACCGAAGGGATACCAATATACTCAAGAGTTGAAATGTTTCATCTTCATATTAACTGTCAAGCATTCTCACTTCACTGTAACGTTTGCACTTACCCGCAAGCACTTAGTTCACCTAAATGCATCCAGATCATGTATTTTCAGGTTCTTGGTATTTCTGAGAAAGAGAGTTCATGATGGCCTCATACGCACTGTTAGCGAGCGATAGCCATCCTGACACCAAGTGCTAAGTAATCCATATGCAGTCTCCTGATAATTTAACAGTTCTGGAGTGAAGGAATTTTCTACAAATGCTTATTATAACTTTTATAATTGCCAGGATTTTAGTCTAGTATTTATATAACAGGAGCCTGGAAAAAGGTACAGGAGATTCTTTTATTTAAGTATGACTATGATTAAATGAAAGCAAAGAAGGATTTTATAAAACAAGTTTTAAGATAGTTTACCTGCTTCTTAATTCCATAATCATCACATGCTTCAGCTTTCATTTTTTCAATCTTTTCTTCTTGCTGCTTTGCTTCTTTTTCATACATAACTTTTTCTTTTGCCAATCTGCAATTAAACCAAGTGATTGTGTTAATCTTGTTCTATTCCAGCAAAAAGTTACACCATTGATAATAAAAAGAACCCGAAAGCTGCATCCCTATAACATAATACACAGTTTTATAAAAAAGGCTCTTAAACACTGCAAAAAACAGCATCTAGGAAATGCTGAATTTAGCTATAATGTATAATGATTCTTTTAAGAATAATTTAAATTAAAAATACTTTTAAAGATTCTGTGTGGCCTTATCCATATAGAATGTCCTAAAAAAGCTATATATTGGTACTTCACTTCAAATACATAACAGAAACAGATAAGCTGCCTTGTAAATCTGGATGACTGCTAATAAATACAGTAGTAAAGAGAAGAAAGCTACCTATCTCACAGAAGTCCTCACATCATAGGTAGCCAAAACAATATTAAGATGTCTGCAAAGACAACATTGTTATCATCAGCTTTTAGATCAGCATTTGCCAGACTTTCTCAACGTCATCTGGGTTCTGACTGTTTTGCAAGTGACCTATATTGGCTGTTATAGTCATGTGGCCTTTCCTCTTTCCTATTCACTACTAAACAACACCCCTGCACCTGCATTATTAGATGAATAATGGTAGACATCCTTCTTAATAGTTAACTTCAAAAAAAGTTATCACATCTAAATGAAAAGAACTACCACTTTCAGGTTCACAAACTGTGATCCCAGAACATTTTTTTTCCCCGATCACTACATTTCATGCCATTAAATGTGTTATTTCCCATACCAGTTTTCATACAAAATAATGAAAAGTAAAATTCCCAAATTACACAGTAGCATCACAGTTTTGTGTTCCTTAGAGTACTTCTCCATTTACCTTGATGCTGGTTTGGGGTTTATAGACAAAAGTAACAATTCCATAATTTACATTACAGCAATTTGCTTTATGGCCTATCTTTCAAATGAATCCATCTTTTAATCCTAATAATGGACCCATACTTGGGAGCAGGATGCTTTTTGCTAGCAAGTATAGATTCAAGAGTAATGTAAAAAATTTTAAAGGTCAGAAGGGAATATTAAGGTAGTCTAGTCTGATGGCCTACAGTAATTTTTACATTGCAAGTCCATTATCAAACTTTATTATTTGTTGTTATTGCAATTTTGCTGTTACATCTCCCAGTTTGTTACATATGTTCATTAGGTATATGTTGGATGACATAAAGCTAGATCTGAGCTAAAACATCCTTCAGGATCTGGAGAATGACAAAGTAATTTCTGATCAGCTAATTCAGGACCAAAACAAACACCGAGATCCTATTGCAAATGTGAGAGCGTGCCAAACAAAATCCTTCCCCAAACAAGAATAAGCATCAGATCAGCCTATATAAGATTGTTTAAGGAGAACTTAACAGCCAAAAGAACATTATCAGATCCAAAAGTAAAGAATATATTACACAAATGAAAAGAGAATAAATAAAGGTCTAGTAGAGAGCTTCGTGGTCACATTAGCACATCAGAGCAAATTAATTCCTAATCTGTCACAGTTAAGTGCCCTAGGAGGAGGGCTGCTGAGAAAGGACAGAATGGTACTGGGGTAACAAGTGAAGCTGCCACAAAAGCACCACTGCAGTAATCTCTTGAGAAAAATTCCAAAGAGAATATACTGATACAGCAACAGCAGGAACTCTCCCTGCTTTTGTTAGGGTTTACATAATCAGGAATTGTTTTGCTAAAATAGCCTTAAGCTGTGGCTCCACAACAGTTGATCTAAGTTGGGGTGTGGCAACACACACCCAAATTCATTTCAACCCCTGTGGAGTCACACCATCAGAGAGGGCCTTCAGCCTTATGAAGAAGGTTTAGCAGTGTGTAGAGCATGTAGCGTAGGTATCATCTAGGCCAGTTTCTACAAGTCAGCCAAGCAGTAGCTTTGAGAAGTAGTACCGGGAAAAGACTGCAGCCTAATTACTAATAATAAAGACACTAAATCAGTGGCTCTAATTCCAGCTACTGGAACTAGCTCCAGTATTAGCATCAGCAAATATTGATTTAATAGAGGATGACTTAATTGTTTGATCAAGGTTGCTTGATTTAATTCCAGACAGTATTATTTGCTTTGCTATTTTTAGATTCCAAAAAAGTTAATTTTAATCAATCTGTAAGACAGATGATGTTTTTTTTGAATGAGAACAGAAAATTCCCTTGAGGAGCAGGGGGAGAAAGATATCATTAAAAGCAGTTTTTACATTGATTCACTTACTGAAGTGTGCATGCCATTGCAACTAAAGGCAATTTGCATCACTAAACCCAGCATTTTTAATTATTTAATTTTTGGCTAAAACAAAAGGCACAATGTTTGTCATTATTTATGTTTCCACATTAAATTTTCACATTCACATCTCCCTCTATGCACACTGGCTTTTCAAACTGACTGCTGTTCAAGTTTGCTTACTTTTATCAAACAGAAAAGGACTGCATGTTCTAGCC
>NC_134396.1:19144641-19182141 GCF_035582795.1 Mycteria americana | reverse complement strand
CTTTTTACTTTCTACATGCATTCAGTATGCCCTTTGGCCATAAAGTTTTTCTTCACACTTCAGTCTTTATCGTAAAGTTTCAAGATAAGGCCTCAAATTTTAAGATAGTAATGATTTTTTAAAAATTAACAAAATTGCTATAAAGAGTAAGTTATTTAAAAGTTCAAAAGAGACAGCCACAATCTAAATTAGTGGGATAATATATTTTGCAGCTGGGTCAGATGTTAAAAAAAAAATGGAAAATCTCTAAGGAAGTATGATTTTTAATACATTTTGTTACAGTTTCCATATCCCATTCTGCTTTCTAGCAAGTGTTACAGTTCCATGGTCTATCAGGAAGCATGTGAGAGCTTTTGATGAGAGGCACCTGGTACATAATTAAGGTACCAACTAGTGACTGACATTTTCCTTTTGTTTTCCCCCTTTTAAAATAAATCTACTGACAAAAATTTCTCAAGTCCTTCTTCCACTCCTTGGACACTCAAATAAGTAAAAAGTGACAAACAACTGCATACAACTAATGTTAGCTTATTTTCATATTTCAAGTATCTATTTATAAATAGCTCTTTTCAGCCTTCAGAACTTCACATAAAGGTTCAATAAAGTGAAGACTCCTACATACCTGGTTTAAATATACCGACAACAAGCTTGTTTTTCTTAAGTTATTTTTCATGGACCCTGAAGCAGAAGTGTACACCCCCAGAAACAGAGAAAAAATAACCCAAACAAAATAATTGTATTTTACTAGCTTCTACCAGTCTTTCAAAATTTAAAAGAAGAAAGATAAGATCCAATTGTTCTGGACCTTGTCTCTAGCACTAGTCAGTAGTTAACTACTAGGGAGAGAGTATAAAGAAACAAATCAAGTCTAAAGTGACATTTCCCGTGGTATACCTGCCTCTAGAAATCAAGTTAAGGACTTTTTAACAATGAAGAACAAAACTAAACCATCAATGTTTAATAGACAACAGGTCAGCTCCTGGCTGTGGCTGCTGCCCTTTTAAAATCCTTTACACATTTGACTTTCACATCACTTAACAATCAATTCCACAATTTGCGTGTTTTGTGTAAAAACCACAGGTTTATTACTTTAAAGCTGCAGACTAAACCCAGAAGAGCTCAAAGGGCTTGAGAGAATCTTGAGCTAGAAGAAGGAAAAAAAAGTAGTTCCTTAACTACAT
Organism: Mycteria americana; assembly: GCF_035582795.1. Lineage (NCBI taxonomy): Eukaryota > Metazoa > Chordata > Aves > Ciconiiformes > Ciconiidae > Mycteria > Mycteria americana. The sequence goes on along the minus strand of NC_134396.1, from coordinate 19,180,960 downwards.
TTTCCATACCATTATGACTTACTTCCTCATCTGTTTTCTTCTACTCACTTTCTCTCCCCCATTTCAGCTCCCCAAGCTGAAGAGCAAAGTAACACAAGGCGGTTCAAGACAGTCAAAAAGCTGACCACTGCTAACAGAGGTCTGCTCCCCACCACCACCCCAGCAGACATCTCTGCCAGCACTAATGCTCAAACGATCTCTCTATAAGCCAATTCAGTTCAACAAAACAGCAGGAAATTAACACAGTAAGGAAAAAAAAAGCAGCTGACAGTTCTTCTCCTGGGTTAAGCAAATTGAGTGAGCTCAGCAAAAGGTTTGACTACCATCAGAGACCACAGAACCGGAGAGGGGGAGAGGGAAATGAGACCTCCGAATTTAGGATGACATTGATTTCTCAAGGGACTTCACTCCTAGTCTGTTTAGGGTGCAGAGTTGCAAGTGGTTTAGACTGTTTGAACTGGCTGCTGCTGAAAGAGCCCCAAATCCTGCTCCTTTCTCACTCCCCAAAGGCATATATTTTCCTACCCTAGTCCTCATATGTCAACATCAGCATCATCTCCTGTAGTTGCATCATTAGCAGTAGCAAGCAGATCTACCTCTCTGATCACAGGAAGGGCACACAGTTTATCTGAAGGCTGACAGATGAAAAAAGTATGCACAACATGAGTTTTCCAAATGCATAATGAAATTAAGATCCTCTGTACTAGGCAGACAAAAATTTCACCTTCCTGAGCCACAGTCACAGGCAGGAACTACTACTGGATACCTAGAATAAAAATGGTAAAATGGTACAAGGACAGAGCAAGCACACACTACTACTCTTGATATGTTTCCCCCAACCTCCAGCAATTGCCAACAAATCAGGTTCTACATGAGCTAGAATGACACCTATGTGCTTAAGCCACCAAATAAAGACTTCTCTCCAGCATTAGAAAAATCAACACAAGAAACACTTGCCTGGCTGGATTGAGCAAGCTCAGTGGAGCTCTGAAGGACAAGAGGGAATTTCTCAATTTTGCTATTGAATAGCTTCACTATTGAAAGGACTTGTGTCTCTTCAAAATTAACGTTACTGTAAACCATGGTATATGCTAATATGCCATGGATTCAGCCTAAGCACACAGAAACCCCAAAGCTGACAGCATATATTGACTAGATAATGAAATACCTATGTTGACTTAGTTCAAACCTAAAAATCCATAATTGTGTAACTGTACAGCATGGGTACAGCTTTTTTTGTTATAATAAATTCCATGTATTAACACTATGCACAATTACAACACAAGTAATTCAACAACTGCAGTAACACTGGCACTGTGCTAATCACTACCTGCAGAGCTTAAAGTATCAGGTCCCAAATCTGCAAATCACTTATGCACATTCTTGGGTTCACTCATGCTACATAAGCACACATACATTACAGACTGGGGCCTACAAGGAAAAGTCAAGGAAGGAGGGAAGAAATACAATACTTGACACAGTTATCACAAACTGCCATGTTTTCTTAGCCATGAGTGACTACTTTCTGATTTGGACAGGATCTCAAGTTTATGCATTCATTTTCTTGATAGTGACAAAATCATAATGAAAGATAAACTTTCTCTTCTAAGAGTCAAGATGTAACCACACACAAGTATACACATCATTTTTAGCCCCTCCTGCATCAACAGCTTACAGAACTGAGTTACCATGACATTTTGGGTTAACTTTGTGAGCTTGGCTTTTGTCAGGGACTACTACTGTGAAGACTATGAAAATCAGTTACAGGGGGTTTTTTTTAGTCAGAAAATTATTTCAAGTTAAAAATTTCTTGTTTTTAATATTTTTATAGCATCTCTGTTACTAGAGATTTCTCTGAATCTCCAGGGTTTCACACTGTCCTTGCCTCTCAACACAGTTATTTCCCAGTTCTTGCAATACATTCCTATAGATTTTTTTAAATCCTTGCCATAGCAACAACTGAAGTTCCCCTTTTGCTCCACTGAGAAAGTCTGCCTGGCTAGGGCATCCCTGAATGCCAGCAGCCAGTGGGACCATGGAGGCGGGCAGGGGAATGGGAGAATCCAATAGATGAAACCAGGATGAAAGCTCTTAAGTTATGGACTACTCAAAAAGCAGATGATGCTGGCTGCAGATGAAGATTTTGCTAAGGTACTGTAAGAAGCAACTTGGATGGTCGGGGTCAAAGAAGAGAAGGGCTACTCCATCAAGAGAGCTGAAAGTGCATTTCTGATGGGCTGAAGACAAGACTTGGAGAGAAGTGAAAAGTTTATCAGCCCATCCTGAAGAGGCTCTGGAGTGGCAAAAATTCCAGGAGAGAATGGCATGGAATGGAATGGGGCAGAAGTTGTAAACGCTAAGGAAACTTGAAAACTTCCCATCTAGAGAAGGGAGAACAAGAAATGGGGCCTCTGTTTTGGCAACAATTAGGGTTACCACAGATCTCCACTTCATTTTCCCTTCTATAACCCAGTCACCATCTTCAGTCAAGACCTTTGTTTGGAGAAAAGACATAGAATCTACTTCCTCTCCTCCCTCCCTCTACCCCCAACTGGAGATAACCAACTGGAAGTGTTACGGTAATGAGCAAAATCAAATAAAACTACAGTCATATTATGTGTGTAAGCAATTCACAAAGCATCAGGAAAGAGACATAATACAGTTTAAAGAAAATATGATGGACCTCCTGATCCTGAATGAGATTTCCACCTATATGATACTTAATTCAAAGTCAAGCCAGGAGTTGTTAGTGCAGTTGTAACTCATCGCCTGTATACAAAGCACTACCATAAATTTAATATATTTTTTTAGTTTTCCCATAGACCCACATTCTAATTCAGCACACAAAATGATTATTTATAACTGTTTTATCCACATAAGTGAATATGTGGCTCCATGCCGTAAGAATGCCATGAAAAAAAGTATGTACAATCAAAACCAAGACAACAGTACTACACATACACATAATGGCACCAAACTAGGGTTGCCAAGCAACTGTAACTACTGTATTTCCAAACTTTTGAAAGACTGCTTAAAGAATTTAAGGTTGCAAAGCCACAGTTTTGCATATGTTCTTGCCCAAGTAAAAAAAAATTCCTTCCTTGTTAATACAGCATCACTACCAACACCTATGGTGATAAACCTGTTGTGCAACAGTTTTGCCAATTAAAATGACATCAATAGATTACTATGGTCAGTATGGACATGCACAAGACAGTTTTGCCTCAGGAGGCAGAAGATAATTGTAAACACAAAAACAATGAGATGCCAGAATCATGCATTTCACTAGAGGCTTTTATGGTTTTTTAGAAGAGGTAATGGGATGGAGGAAGGAATGTGAAGGAGGCAATCTGTTAAAGATCTGACCATTACCAATTTAAATTTGTGATACTTCTAAAAAGGAACCTGTGTTCAGGTCTGCTCAAAAGGTAAAACAAATGAAATAAAAACAAATTAAAAAACACAAAAACAAAACAACACACTATGCAATTTGCACAGCAACCACTGTGCTCTTCTCACAGCTTTTTAAGATGTGTGTGGGTAGTTGGGTATTCCTGAAGTTTAAAAGAAGGCAGCCATTGAAAAGCACAGGGAAATTGGAACCCCTTCAAACAAAAAGTTTTGTTTCTGGAGACAAGAGTCAACTTGCAGTTACCTTTCAACTAATTATCTGGGTTGGTAACATGCCACAGATGTTAACTCAGACAACACTATGTAAATGCAGGTGTGCTCTTTTCTCAGCCAGTTCACATAAAGCAGTTTTTACATGGGACAGAGACTAAGTTAATAAGTCTAAGAGACTGAAGCAGCCTTCAAATGCAGGGCCAACTCAGGACCTTCTGTATCCAATCATGATGCCAGGAGCACTACAGAAGGTACTTACGACGTATCCAAGTAGCTCTGGACCACAATAACCACATTTGGCTAGCACTGAACCCAAGCTTAAGACTCCAGAACTGAGCTGGTGACAACCCTAGACAACAGATGCACAATACTCCTGCACTCTGAGAAGGGTTATTTAATTAGGATAGAGTCAACTTGTATCCAACAGTGCATGCAATATATTCATCCTCCTGAATCCCTGAGCTCTTGGATGTGCAGTGTAAACACACTAAATTGCTTTATCATGCTGACTCAGTATAGCCAAGCAGCTCTGCAGATCATTCCTCAATACCTGTATAAGATACCCCAGCCCTTCCTATTAATTGAGCTAACAAGCAGTTGTTGCACACAATCTTCTAATTATAATGAGAATAAAGAAAGGAGACATGAGTTTCTTATCAATATATGGACGCTAAGAATCAGAACTAGTGCCTATAGCTAATGGGAAACAAGCCAGAAAGCAACCACAATTCATATGGTAGACAGAAGATGGAGAAAATTTGTGATTTACATCAGAAATAGCAAATTTCTTGAGTAACCATGAAAATGAACTAGTTCTGTGCTTGAATTAGCAACAGAGTCACCATACAGCAAAAGGAACGTCTGCATTCTCTGCAATACTTCATACTTCACTTGCACAAAATGTATCCTGAACTCACCAGTAAAGTAATTCAATTTAAAAGAATTGTTTAAATTTGTATTTTAAAATAGACTAACAGTTTTGTGTAACTTGCAGAACTTTCGGGGGGAGGGGGAGAAATCACAGTGTAAATTGCTTGGCAGTATGATGATATTTTACAAAGAGAAAAAACAGTATCCACAGCAGTGCAATAGGCAAAAGAACAATCTTGGGAAGATCCAGTTTTAGAAAGGTGGTTTTAAAAAAGAGCTGCTTCACAAAAATCAATACACTTTCCCCATAGGTTCATGATGTAAAATTCTATAATCAAGGCTTGTAGATTTGTAATTATGGTATGTCAGCCACATTTAAACAAGAGTGTTAAAAGATTGTTAAAGTTAAACTAACACAATTGCAATGTGGATTGTCTTAGTCTCATTCTAATCTACTGGTGTCACTTCCACTTAATCAGATGGAAACTATGGGCAAATGTCAGTGCTATTTTCACATGGCCCAACTTACTTTGTTTGCAGTAGTTTTTAAAATCACTGCCAATCTGAAATGATAATAAAATATTTGTAAAAGTTTTTTTTCTAATCAATTCCCTCACTATCCAGCAGGTTGTCTGAGTTTGGATTTACTGAGAGTGAGACTATTCTGAAGTGATTAAACCAGAAGTATTGCTTGTTAGGACATAAGCCACAAATACAGCAAAGATTATTATTCATGCTCATCAAATCTACTTTTTTTGAATGACAAGCTAATGAAAGCATGCAATCACCAAAAGCCTGGCTATCAGATTTGTCAAAAAGCACAAAAGGTTATCCCCATTCCTAGTTTAGATTTCTTTCACTGATATGTAGCAATGTAAGAAACATGAAAGCAAGTAAAGTACCCACGACCTACAATATATAGTCTCTTGGAAGGGGCACACAAAGAATTTATGATATACAGCTAAAAAAAAATCCCAAAGCAGAACAGCTACTTTGTTCTTAGTTTGAAAAAAAGTGATGGGTTACATAACTAATGACAGAAAAGAATGTGCTACAGCAGATGATTAAAAAAAAAAAAACCAAAACCAAATGAAATGTCGAAAAAGTTCAATACATCCTAATGGTTCCTGACTCTTATCTTTTTTGATATATTCCTATAGCCTGAGCATTGAATGTGCTTGAAAATCAGTATTACAGGCTAAATTAAATGTACTTTTCTAAACTGCAAACACAGAAAAAACTAAGGAAAATTAACTGAAGTGTTAAGTCAGTCACTTTACGGCATGTTTAATAAGCCTCTATGTGAGTCTCCTCACACACTAGGAATAAATACCCGTATAGTTGTTCTAGTCCAAAATAAGAGGACAATGTTAATGTTGCTAAGTTGACTCAAGTCACTTGCATGCCCACTGTGTAGAGAGTACATAACTAGGCTTCTAGTTGGAGAAGGAAGAGTGGAGTGGGACAGAGCCATATGTCTTCTTGTATCTGCATACAACCACCACAGAAGTGGGAGTTGCTACTGTATCATCTCCCCTGCAGGGAGTGTAAGATTAAAAAAAAAAAAAAAAAAAAAAAAAAGAGAGAAAAAAAAGAGAGAGAAAAGGAATGTCAACTTACCTTCACTTACAGTATGCCAGCTGCTGCAGAGTAACTGCAGATGTGCACATTGTTACCACACAACAAACACAAGCTAAGTTCACCTGCTTATTCACACAGCCATTCTCCAAAAGCAAATCTGAATCCTGTTGATTGCATTTGTATCATTTCGCTGAATGTTTTCATCCCTTTCTTTGTACTAGCCCTGAAATGCGTACAGTTGTGTGGTGAGCAGGCCTCAGCCTTCAAAATAACTTTTTTTTTTTCCAGTCCTGGTTATTTTTCAGCAGATCAGCTCTCTGAAATATACACACAAGTAGCCACCTTATGCAGGGCACAAAGGAGGAGGCTGTAACACAGCCCCTCAGATTTAGATTAGCTTAAGCCATCGTGGACCAACACCAAGTCTTCTCCTGTCACAAGTGGCAATTGTTTCAGCTGAGAGGAATGCACACCTACACAGTACCCCTGAAACATATTGTAACCTATTAAGCATTGTTTTTAAGAGGCCACAGGATTTTTAAGCTCACGAAATAGTTCTCAGGAATAGTCAGACTTTGCCTGGACTTGTCTTGGCCAGCCTAGAGGTTTTTTTACCTGTTTAACTGTAAACGCTATTATGACCAGGTAACAATTACCTGCTTTGTTTTAATTTTTGCTCAGCTTTGTACAATCATGTGGTGTAACACTATTGTATTGATTTTTGTTACTAACAAAAATGAGCTATCCCTGACTTAGAATTAAAAAAGCGCATAAAAGATCAAATCTCATGAAAGCAGGAGCATGGGATGATAGCAGAGCCCTTGAAAACACAGGCAAGGGAAGATGCTGAAATGCCCCAGTGCTATAAACAACTCACCAATATTGGTCAAATATTGGCCAAAGGAATGCAACCTTGAGAGGTAGTTAAAACCAGTTTCAGGATAACAAAGAAAAACTATTCAGCACATGTAAAACACACCATATGCAGTAAATTCAGATAAAATCCGGAGTGCAAAACAATGAAGAAAAACTAAGATGCAGATTTTTTATATGCATTTCTATATGCAGACTCTGAGAAGTGCAGAACAACCGACATCATACTCCTCTCAACAAAGGATTTGGGATGCTGCTGACTTGCTTGAATTTGACACCTCCCCACTACCAAATTGAGCCAGTGGCCTTAGGACCCAGAGGGCCAGCAAAAAGGTGAGTATAACATCAGGGGAAGGGTGCTACTAGAAACAAACTAGAAACGTTAGACACTTCCTGTATGTTAATTTTGACTGTATATAATTTGAACTGTGTTAGTGTCACTGATATCCAGTCAGAATTTAAGCAACGTACTCTGTAACTTGGATGCAACAAGGTTGGAAAAAAGTCAAAACCAGCATCCATGGATTTTCATAAATCAAGTGAACAAACAGAAGAGCTGCACTAAGCAGTAAAGAAATTGCTCGCACAGGACAACAAACACTACTAAATTTTAATCTCTTGTTCTCAGCTCTCTCAGACTCACTTAAACTGCAGAAGCAAAGACATGGAGAAAAAGAACATGCAAGCTAATCTCAGAGCTAGAAGCACTGCGAACAGTGGCATACAGACACCGAGCTAGCTCCACATGCAGTTATCTGCATAACCATGCTGGCATAATTAGGCCACTTCCAGGTCCAAGGGGCCATAGCCACATGGTACAGCATTCACCACGTGAACACGCAGGCCTGCGCCAGCTCTGCTGGGGTCTCCACACAGTTGTTCATTGCCTAGGAAAGACTTTCCCCTCACTGTTTCCCAGTCTACGAACATGAGGAAAAAGCTTGTTCATGTAACTTTTGTGATGATTTATCATTAAGTAATGGTCACCTGAAATGCTATTCACTATTACCACACTGTTCTCCCTGTAAAACTATCAAACAGCAGCAATAGTGAAGCCAGTAGTGAAACTACTACAAATCACAAATTCTACAACAGTAAAATTGTGTCTTACTAGATACGACAGCTTTCTCAAAAGTGTCTAGACAACTAAATGATACTTCTAGCTAACAAAAATAATACACAGACTGAAAAATGTTAACCTAAGTAATCATAGTTTCCGCATACCTCAGAATACTTTGTGTATAAAAACCAGCACAAAACACCATCCACTTAAAAATGCAGAGGACATTTACCATGTGCCTGTGCAGGAAAGCCAGTAACTGTAACACAGGCCATGAAAGGGACCCAAAGCAAAAGACAGTCACCAAGCCATTCAATAAGACTGCACTAAAGCTTTCTAGCTTAGAAACCACACACAAGTTCATGATTAGCACGCCCTGCATAGTGAATGGACACAGGACCTTACAAGCATATAATCAGTTTCTTGCTTGCAGCAGTACTTTACAACTGCTCCCCATCTGGAGCCTAGGAACTCAAAAGTGCCTTTATCTAGCATAAGCAGAGTAATAAATGTATATCCATTTTACTTTTCTGGTCTTCAAGTCCAATCTTTCAAAGCTAATCAGGTATTAGAAAGTGTGCCCATCTTACTGTTAGTCTTTTACTAACTGAAATTAGATAAGTCATAATACAAAGGTGATTGTATGAAACGGGACTATTTAACATCCTGATCTGGCACACACACTAATTCCTCTCTCTGCATGAGCCACAGCAGTCTTTGTAGGGTGTAGCCTTAACAAACCCCATCGTGACTGAATATTTCACATCAAAGCCTTGCATTTACAGTCATAAGAGGGATTCAGACAGATAAACTGCAACTTTTCTTAAAAACTAAGACCATGTTAAAACTAGGCAAAATCAAGACTCAGGTGATGAATTTACCATCAGTTTTGCAGTGTGAACCTTCGAATCAAAAATAACCCATTTAACAGTTGTTTTGATAAAACAGGCAAGACTTCATGCCTCGGCGACCCATCCGGCGAGACTCCCCTGTACACTGACGGGGCAGCGTGACTCCCCTTGGCTCTCAAAATCACTAAGGAAACAGAACACAATCCCCGTTTAATTGCCGTCTCGGGAAAGAAGGGCCTGTTCCCGACGACGGCGCGCGAGGGGAAGGAGCCGGCAGCCACGGCAGAACTTCTGCAGGGCCGACCTCCGGCACACCCCGGTAGCCCCACCCAGCGCAGCGCCGCCGACCAACTCCCCGGCCCCGCAACAGGCGCGGCCGGCAACGCACGAAGCCCCGCTGGCAGCTCCTCCGCCCGGCCCGGCGGAGCCCCCGGGGGCCGCGGCGGGGGCTTCCCGCAGAGCTCGCCGCGGGGCCGAGCCTGCTCTCCGCTCGCCCCCTCGGGACCGCCCTCGGCCTCCCCCAACGGCTCCCAACGGCCAAGGCGCGCGCCCGGCTCCCCGGGCGGCGGGGCGGAGGCCGCGGCCGCGGCGCCCTCCCCCCGTCCCGCGCGCACTCACCGCCTCACGACGCCGGTCTTGATCTTGATCTGCCTCAAGCGCGGGTCGGCCATGGCGCGGCTGGCGGGGCAGCGGCGCGGCCCGGCCCCAGCGGCGCAGGTGCGGCGGGTTCGGAGGGGACGGCGCAGCGCGGTGACTGCGCAGCGCGACCCCGCGCATGCGCCAAGCCGCTAGCCTGGGCGGCACCACTGGGAGCGGGGGCGGGGCTCCACGCTCCCCCCCGCTCCCGCGGCCCAGTGGAGGCGTCCGGGCTGCGGGGGTGGCGCCGTCCCCATAGCGACCAGCGTGGCCGGGCCGGGCCGGGCTCGGCGGGCGGGGAGCGGCCTGGGGCGGGGGGGGCTGCGGCGCCCCGCCCCGCGAGCTGCTGAGTGCCACTCGCCATTTGTACACGGGCAAGAAAAGTGCGAATCCACCCTCAGAGGCAGCAAGGGGACTTATTCTGAGGTAGTGTGACCGGTATAGTGCTGGAGTCAGGGGGTGGGGTGTGACCGGTACCCCCTGCTCCCGGCCCCTGGTAATGTGGTTAGCACAACTAACGCCATTTCATAAGGCAAGCAGCCTCTGTGACATAGTGGGTCACGTATTCGTTCCCTTTCCCCTCATTATCAGGCCCTGGAGGTCCTGTGCACCAAGTAGACGAACCAAACAGATTTCTTCGTCCCTTCCCTACTGGCCTCAAGGTTCTGGGGCACCAGGCCGATTACTCCCTTCCTTGCTGGCCTTGAAGGTCCCACGCACCCGGCCAACCCTGTGGTGTTGATGACCTCACCACGGAACAGGGAAGCGTAACAGCATCTAGAGCACTGCCCATAAACCCAAGCAGTGACAAGTCCTAAGGGGAAACTTGGACCAGAACTGCTGCTGGACAGTGAGGGTTGTTTTCTTCCATGATTATACTTAGTTGAGGCTAACCATTTAAGGGGTCAAATTCTTGAAAAAAAACTCGTTGGGTGTGTGTTTGAAAGAACTTCCCCTGAATGAGCATTTAAATCAGTAAGAAAAAAAAAATAGCTTAAATGAATAACTAAGAAAGATAAATACAGTTTCAGTGGAGTACAGTTCAGGAAGGTCCGCAGAGGCCTTTCTACTTCCCACATCCTTTCGTCCTGTGTTAGTCGCTTGCCCTGACTCTCAACACTGCCAGTGACCAATCTCTCTTGAGAAAAGCTGGCTGCGAGGGAGGATGTCATATTGCATTTGGTGACGTGCCAGGTGCAGGTCATTAGCCAGCAGCTCTGGGAGTGCAGCTGGCACCATCGGGCCCCATTCAGACATGGCATAGGGAGGGCAAGGATCACTCAAGTCCATGGAGTTGTGTCTTATCCACAGAGGAGGATGAACATGACCCCTGTTACAGAGCCCAGCAAGCCTCCCTGGGGACCTGTGAGTCAGGCCAGTCCAATCACAGCCTTGGCTCAGCAGGTTGTCTCTGCAGGGAGACGCAGGTCTCAAAATCAACACCCTGCATAACCCTATGAATGACTGTGGCCTGCAGAAAAGTTCACAGATGTATAACGTGTTTGATATGCAAACCTGCCATCACCCATGCAGGAGGAGGAGAAAGGAGATCAGCGTTCTGGCAGGCACAAGGGAAGATGCAGCCCCTTACTTTGACAGAAACTCACATCTTATTAATCTGGCTTTAGAAAGCTGTATCAAGTCATGCTGAGGCTGAAGCTGTTCTCTAAACAAGTCCAAGGCAGAGCGATTACGCTACATACACTTCGAAAATACAGACTGCTGCAAGGAAAGCTGCATTACCACTGTGCACCTACACATCAATTATTTTTTCAAAAACTGTCTTTGATGTCATTTCTGTATTTGATATAGTTGTTCCATAAGTGAGAAGGCCAACAACAAATAATAGTGCGAAAATAAAAATTGCCTAGAAGCAGCAATATTAAGAAAAGTAACTCATGTTTCCAAGTGCTACAAATGTTTTATTTCTAGCCCTGAAGCATTAACTTGCATCACTGACAGTGTTTAGGCTCAGCTACTGAATTTTAGAAGTAGAATGCAATTGTTTTCTTACAGCTAATTCAGATAACTAAACAGATGATAATATACCAAATCTGAGTTTATGTTTAAGCACATATGATGATAACTTGAAAAAAGTGTTACTGGTGGATCCTGAAGTATATTGTAATATGTGTCTAAAAGCAGGATCTACTTTATTATTAATACATGTTTGTATTAGTACCTGAAAATTATAAATTAACACTCTAAAAAATAGTAATTTTATTTCCAAGGGTCTGGATATCTGGATATCCAGGAAAGTATGTATAGTGCTTTCCAGGACAGACACTCCTTTCTTAATTAAAGCATTTTTTATTTTTTTCCAGAACTCCTTTGAAACAATTTCTAGCCTAGTCAGTTGTAGATACGTTTCCATGTGAATTACGGACATTACACCAGAGTTGAATACACTCCGTTATGAAGATTGTGAATCCTATTGTACCTTTTGGGTGGTACAGAAACTGTTGATTCCTCAATGAATTTTGCCAGCATTCTGCTTGTGTTGCATCTAGTTGAAGTTTTTTCAGCCCTAAGTCATTATGCGCACACAGTTGCATAGAGGCAGGGACCTAAACATAATTTGCTGATGGTCTAGCTATGCTGACATACGGAGCAAGTAATTCTGTATGTGGGACTCTTACATGTATATTTATACATTCTCCTATATTGCTTCTTCCCAGCATCTCACATCTAAAGCTGCAGCTTCTATGAATGTGAGTTCCTCTCCTCTGACCAGTGTCATCTGGCCATCTCAGCTTTCATTTGGCTCCACCTAAGAAATATTTCTAAGGCAGTTTGTTACCTGTTTTGCACAAATTTACTTGAGTGGGTGTAATTGTCACTGCCAATGTACTATGCCTTCTGTCAAAAAAATCCAGCTAAGTCTTCTTTATTTCTTCTGGATAGGAGCACATGTAGTGATTACTGCTCATTCCCATATCACTTAAGAGCAAAGGACTGGAAGCAGCTCATCAGCCTGATGAGCTCAGACCTCTGCACACATAAACAACTATGTGATAGATGTTTAATCTGAAATGTTCGCAGTGCACCCCGTTTGCATGCAAGGGAGCACACCAGGCTGCAAAGCACTTCCTGCAACTCATAACATTCTCTGTGAAAGACTACATTAAGAAGTTGATGCTGCACATATGCTTCATCACAAGAAAAGAGCAGACAGACTCAAAAGCACTGCAGTGTACCACAAGTCCCTCTGATATTAGCAATTCCCAGTTAAGATGCCTCTCAATTAAAGGCTACCCTTAAGAAACACACAACTTCTAATACTGTGCAAATAGTAAGTCTCATTAATCCTGTGTTCTCATCATATCCCTTCCTCCCTTTTAAATTCATTTCCGTGGCTTTAGTAATGGAGTTTCTGAAATAACGGCTGTTGCAGTGGAGCTGTTTTGTGTTACACCGCTAGTTCACTTGGACTATAGAGCCAACGCGTTTGTCAGCTGATGTAGTTCAAATGAGAGATATTATGCCACTTCCACTTATGCTGCTGAGGTCAGAGCATACCTTGCAGAAGGAGCTGCAGTCACCTCTAAAGTCCACTAAACCCCAGTGGCAGTTTCCATCATCTCCTCCATTACCAGTTGGTTTAGACAGCTTGAAAAACCCATGGCCATAGCCGTGCCAAATGTACATTTGCTTCAGCTGAGGACTGAGACCATTACTTTAATAAGTAAATGCTCAATGAGCTTCTATACTATTTTGTTTATCCATCAAAACCATCTGTGCAGTTTGAATATAATTTCATTTTCATTTATGAAAAAACAAAATGTGGAAATTATTTAGTCTTCAAATTTTATCTTTTGTGTAGGAAAAGCAAATGTAATTCCGCCTCTTTAAAGGGTATTACATAAATAAGATTAGATTTTGAATAAAAGTTAGTAGTGTCTCCTTCATTTTTTGGGATATATTCAGTAGATAAAATGAACCTCTGTACAGCTGGCCAGCACAAAGCTAGGCACCATTTAAGTGCGCAAGAATGAATTTCCCATTTCCCTGGTTGTGATCATACAACACGGTATCAGTATTCCTTGTAGTGTAGATCTCTTGACCCACTTTCTTATCAGGTGATCATCACTGATCAAAATGATCTTCCACAAATATCCCCCCCAAAATTCTTAGGGAGTTTTTCAATGCCACAAATACAGGGAAGTACCACAGGCCATGGGGTGGGACAAGGATAAAATGGGTTGCTGCTGCAGAGTTCGCGAGATACTACTGAACATGGTGAATCAAGTGGGAACTGTGTTTTGTTACAGGAGAGGCTCAGTTACGTTGGGAAGTTAGGTAAAGGAGGAAGGAGACACCAGGCAGCAGCTGAAGAGAGTCAGGGGCAAAGTCCCTTCCCATTTCTGCCTTTGTACCTTCTCCAAACACCACCAGGACAGATTCTGATTTCATCTATGCTTCTGTGAAAGGAAGTAGTCTACTGGGATGTGGTGGTATAAACTCAGAAGGAAATCTACTCATCTTCAGCAAAGCTATAGTAACAGTACAATTTACCCTAGGTAGAGAAGGCAGCAATGGTGATTCCTCAAATATTACATTACTGGGGAGCGCAGGTTACAAAAGAGCCCTCTCATACAGTTTGAGGGTTAAACTGTGCCTATAATAAATGCTAAGCTACAACTCAAACCTTTTTAGCTAACTCGAGGCTTTTTTAAAAGCAGTTTTTCCTAGCTCAGACCAACCATTAGGTGAAGAACTGGAAGTAGTGAGAGAAAAAGAGATTTATGTGCGTGCATCAAAAGGAGAATATATCCCTTTGCAAATTATTTCCATGGGTCCCCTACCTACAAATGAAGAGATATGTGATATAACAATTCATTGTTCTGACACACATTACAATCATGATGTGCAGTTTTTAATGCATCATGTTACATTAAGCTTAGCCCATGGTCTAACACCATGTAACATAAATTTCTGTGAAGGGATTAACATAACACGATACCGTCTTTTAAAAGACACACACGATTTTTTCAGATCACCTACTTTTTATCCATGAATGCCCAATCCAAAAATCAAGGTGGCAGACGAAAGTGGAGTGAATGAGTATCCACAAACCAGAGTATTTATCTTGTGTAGTTTTGCTCATTGCTACCTGTAGTCAATGACTCCAGTCAATTTTTATGTTGTAATGCATGAGCAAAGTTGATGGACATATTTTTTTGTCACCCCCAGTTAGATTTTATTCGGGGTCAATCAAGGGAGACCTGACAGCCATTAAGACTGTAAAACACACTGAGAATTCTCACAAGTGTTTATTTCTCAATAGAGAGAGGGGCTTTGATTATGAACCTGTCACTAACCTTATTTTGGCTGCTCTCTTTTTGTCCTACCTTGGAGACAGATTTTCTCTTTTAATTGATAATTTATTTAAAAATAAAAATATAATGTAAGTGATTCTCATTGGAATGAAATAAAATGAATTATTGATTTGACAATAACTGGATATAATAAAATCTCCAGTGAAAGATCAAATTGAAATCTGAAGTTTAAAGAACTCACAGAATAAAGCTGCATGTGATCAATCTCTTTGGAAAAACAGAGGTAGATTTTATGTATTTGTATATACTTGTACATTTGCTTATTTATCTCCCCCTGTGTCATTAGAAAGATTCAGGATTTTTAAAGACTTTTTATATGAATGTCTTGAAACTGGTCTTCTATGCCTGCTTGATTCCTAAGTTATTAACTTTATTTTTAATTGAATCCTTTCTGTGGTACAATACAAGGCAAAACTGTGAAACTCACGGACATCAACTGACATCTGTGTGGGTTTGACTGATCACATGCTTCAGTGCAAAGTTTAAATACCAGCAAAGGGGATTCCTCCTTTTTTGGCCACATCTGAAAACTGCAATTCTTACCAGAGATTGAACACTCAGGACAATGTTCTCCAATGAAGAAGCAATCTTTGCCAGTGCTTAGCAGACAGGAACATGTTGGTAGCACACAAAGGTGGAGGACTGCAAAATAGCTGGCACCAAATAGGCAGATCATGCTAATATCCCTTATGGTGCTGCATGTGATGTTCTGAAAGCTTCTCATGAGTCAGTAGAAGAGTAAAATAGTAACTGTAGACTGTAGCATCAAGATGAAGCAGTATGTAGAAAGTCTAAGGGAGATCAAAAATGTATGCTTTTAATAGGACAGCAATCTTTATTGACAGAGATAAACGTGCTGTCATGATATAGCTTGACACTGTAAAGCAACTGGCACGAAATCACACTATGTTGTCATTAATGTTTAGCACTGTACAGTATCAGTTTAGCACATTTTAAATACTTTGGAAATTGGTGTGTTGTAATTGGGTGATTATTGTAATGTAGGAATTTCTGGTGAGTTCTTGCAGGAAACTGTTCACCAGGCCTAAGCTATTCGATACATTTATTAATGACCTGAGAGGAAGTATAAAATAATTGCTAGTAAAGCCTGCTGCTGGCACAAATGTTGTTGGCATTGTAAGTAATAAGAATAGATTAGTTCTCTAAAGCAATTTGGATTGCTGGGTGAAATAAACCAGTTCAAAATATATAATTTCAATGCTGGAAAAGTCAGGGTCATATATGTAGGAGCAAAGAATAGAAGTCAGACTTACAGAGTGAAAAACTGACCTGGAAATCAGTAACCCCAGAAAAGGACTGTTGGGTTGTGATGGCTAACCAACTGAACATGAGCCCAGCTATAATACCATGGCTGATAGAGAGCAGGTATCATCCCTTAATATACTGACGTGTCAGTATTATGTAGGAGTCTTAATATCTAGAAATGCCAAAGGAGTGAGGCTCTGGCTGGAATAACATGCCCAGTTCTACACTTTAAAATGGGAAAAAAGCTTGTAAGGCTCAGAATGAGTGTATGGGAGTGATACAGTACCTGGAAGGCATACCCCATGCAGCAAGGCACAAGAAGCTAAGGATATTTAGTTAGCAAAGAAAAGAAGGGATTTGGTCAACCTGTAATCTACATAGAGAAGGAATTTCTGATAGTGGCAGGTTTACAACCCAGCAGAAAGAGTGAGCAGTAGGATACAAAAGCAAGCTCAAACTAGACAAAATCAGGATTGAATTAGGGGGCCAAATTTTAAGTACTGAGCAATTAGCTACTGGGAAAACTACTGATGGGTAAGGGAGATGGAGGTGTTTGAGATTGGATGTTTTTCTGTAAAATATGCTTTAGCTTAACAGCAAGTTAAGGCTCAATGTAGAAATTAGGAGGTGAAATCTGTGCAGGGGTTTAGGCCAGACAATCTTAGTAGTTCCCTCCATCCCTAAAAGTCTGCTTGTCAAAACACACACACCTAAACAAACACCAAAACACACCAGGGTCTTGTACTGCAGACTCAGCTGCAGGATCTGAAATCCACCCATTGAGAACAAACCATAAGACTGAAGTCCTGCTTCTAGACTATGAAGTTTTTTATGGGGAAGGAAGGTGAGGTAGAGGTCTGTTTACTTTTCTCGTACACACAGGACATTGAGGTGCAGGAGATGCTAGAAATAATTACAACAAAACATCACACTGTAAATATTATAGCAATACTGATTTTGCTAAAATTAGCCTGATGATCAAACCAGTTTAATGGGATTTTCATATTTCTAGTCTTCAATGAGAAATGAAAACCTTTCTATTTTCTCAAATACAATTTATTATTTTTAATATATAAAGCTTTCAAAGTACATACTGTAGCAATCATTCCTAATCCAGCAGAAAGCATGAGCATGACAAGGAACTAAGCCCTTGAAATATCAGATACACCTGAATTATACTTTAGTAGCAAGTCTCATCTTGCTTAAATTAAGCTGAGTCAGGGTTAGGTGTCTAGTCTGTGCCTGTTAGGCTTCTTCTACACTGAAGAGAAACAGACATCTCTAGGGATGTCTGTTCTAGAGTTCAGTTCATGCTGTGTAAGTTGGGTATCTAAAACTGTTTGGAAGACTCACCACCTACAAATGACTGAAGTTAGATGAGATGAATCCCACATTGAATGCTTAAATTGAAAAGGTGACCCGCCCCTACTCAACTCTCTTTTAATCATGGAGATGTTTAAAGTTTGTAGGCACTATGTTTCCAACATTGAGCATGGGGAAAATTCCTCTAGGCAGGCCGAGAAACACCTCAGTGCTGACCATACATAGCATGCCACACCTGTGACTAGTTTAGAAATCCCAGCAAGGCTTTCTGTCCCTTCATCATCTTTGGAGTGATTATTTGCTGTTGTTTTTACTCCACAGCTTAACCAAACCTGCCCTGGATTTAGAAGAACGTGGGTCAATGCACAGTTTTTCCTGCCAGGAAACCATCTCTGGTGGGAGCACAGAAAATATTAGGCATGGAAAAAACTCTTTTTCTCCTGTTAGTGCTGCTTCGTGTTTGCTGTAATAATTCCATGTGATTGAAGCAGAGAGAGAAAGAATAATGACAACACAGCCAAATGGTTAGGTTACCTCCCTGTGGGAAAATACTTGTATGCAAAATGGTAAAACTTCAGCAGGTGGCTTAGGGAGGGCTCCCATCTCAGAAAGTCCCCACTTACCTGGTCATATGGATTCTGTCGTAGGAGACTTTCCTTGGCAGAAGAGGGAATTCAAGCAAAGTGAAAGCTCGAACTACTGACCTACTGGGTAAAGCAGTGGCATCAATGCATTTAGGCTTTTAAAGAAAAAGTGTAGCTGTCTAAATCCACTAGAGAGTTCAGGCAGGGCATCCTGAGTATAAGGAAGCATCTGAAAGTACATCAGAGAAGGCACTGAAAGGCCAAATTTGAGATGGTAGGTATGGTTTTCACACTGGTACTTTCTGCAGTGCCCTGCTTAGATTCTAGTTGGAGAGATGTAATGCCCCAGTGGCTGTACTGGCAGCCCAGGCACCCAGTGTGGTTGCTGGGAATTTCTAGAGGTGCTCAGAAGTTAGACTAAACATAGATGTTTATATTTCATTTAAAAATCTAGTCAAATTAAATGCATTAAAAATAAAACTGAAATCAGATGTAAAACACTGATAACTTCTATTAAAGCTTATATTTTCTCAGCATTATTTCAGGTTATTAGAAAGATTCTCCTACTCAGTGGCTCAAATAAAGCTACTTGGGGAATTAGTAGAAAAACATTAAATTTTTAAGGTCAGCATGGACTTTATTTAAACAATGATTATATCTTCAAATCCAGAAATGTATTACTTTTCCTGCCTTTACTGTGATGCTGATATTGTTTTTTGCACTTTTTCAGATGTTTTACTGTACAGAAAAGCCTCTTTTCTTTGGTGTTTGTTTTGGCTGAACTAGCAGGTACAGCAAATATTTTTGCCATTTCATTAGCATCACTCATGCAAAATTCAGAACTGTATTGAAGGCTGAAAATGCAGGATTGTTTTCTTTTCTAGTCTATGAATAAAAAAAGTGGAGAAGATAACATGGACAAAACCCTAATGGTGAGGGGTCAGATTTCCAAAGATATTTTGGCGCCTGGAGATGGAGACAGATGACCAGTGGGAGTTTCAAAATCCCTCCTACAGATTAAATGTCTAACTCCTATTGACTTCAGGGGAAATGAGGCACTAGCCCCTATAGGCACTTCTGATAATCTCACTAGCCATTTATCTGCATGTTAGACATCTAAGTATTAGCTCCTGGAGACATGATATAATATCTCAGTTCACTAAAGAGTGTATCCACTTTGTTCATTTAGTAATCTGGCTAGTTTTAAATATGTTTCCTTTTTATAAGGAAAAAAAAAGTGATTCAGTATGTTTAAGACAGTTAAATACAATTAATTAAACCAATTTTATGCATTTAAATGGATTTTTAGTTTGCAGCCCAATGCATTTTGATACAAAGCCCAAATAAAAGCATCATTTATAAAAGAAAATCTTTTGCCATTTTCTGAGATAATATGAATGTAAAACATAAGCATCTGAACAAATTACAATAATTCTCGCACTCTCACTGTGTATATTTATATGTTAAAATAAAAAAGATCTTGAAATGTATCAAATATACTTTGCAAATATGGTTGCAAATCGGCTTGTGTTAATTATTATGCCAGTCAGTGAGAACGAAGTTAATTACCAAGTACAAATGCAAAGCAAAAATAAAATCAGCTCTTTAAATCAAGATTTCCTTCTCACTGCTTTTAATCCTAATTAAAATTGGAATCTTAAGTTACTATGAGCAGCTAAAGACTAACAGGGATCTGTAAGATACAGCCCTGTGAAATACAGTCACAATCTCTTAAATCTGTTCTTTCCAGAATCACAAGAAATGTTGCACCTTGTTCTCCCGTTTATTGACCCAGATCTATGAAGATTTCTGTGCCTTAATCAATGCAAACATAACACGATGTAAGTGACCTGTTCTCTGAGTTTATGATTACCCTCAGCTCTGTTGCCAGCATATCACAGGTAACATTTGCCAGCAATAACCCATAATATTCAGAGCTTTTTCATTTCTGTGTAACGCTTCCCAAGAAACAGCTGGGCCCTTTGAATGCTTGAGTTTAATTCCTTGATTTTCAGAACCCTTGACACATTCCTCCTCTGTGTCCATCTAGCAAATAAAATAAACCACTCTGCTATTACAAAAGGGAAGAACGTAGCCCAAATCTCGTACCATCAAGTTGAAAAGGGCGTATACATGATGCAGCTTGTATGTATTAACCCTATGCTCTGCAAATGCTTTGCTTAAAATGTGCAGGGGATGAAGCAGATGAAATCATAATGCGGAATAATTGATGAAAAATAACATCCTCTTCTTTTCACTGACACTCAGGCCAAAACATTTTATCTCTTTGTTTTCTAAATCTTGCTGCATCTTGCTGAGAAAGCTGGGAGGGGCGGGGGCACGCAGGGAGCTAAATTTTCTTATTGAGTGCATGAATAACGAGACTTGTGTGCATAACTTTTTTGAAGCACTTGGGAAATTGCCTCTCACTGCATTTCTTTGAGGCTGGAAGAATAACCTTTATATCTCTAACGGTTATAAAAGGCCTAAAGTAAACATTTAATGGAATGGAAACAATAATGTGACATCATTCTGGTAAATACAGCTTTGTGCTGTGCAGCTTGTTTTACAATAATGGTGTTACTTAGCCATTTATTGGTCTTGTGAGCAGCTGGAAGGATAGGAAAGAAACCAACCAAACAAAACCGCACAGGTACAGTTAGGGAACTGCCTTGTCTGAGAGTTGAGAAATATGCTCTATTTTACTATACAAACATATAGCTGAATATGACAGGGTTTGCTTGGCTTGATCTCCTCCATACAAGCTTTGGTTTTACATATAAATGCATGAGTGTTTATTTACCCTAAACCATTTCGGTACAACCAGTGGCTGACTCCGGCTTTTGCTGATTTGTTTTATTTAATTATGAAGTCCTCGATCAGCCCCCTTTGCCCTCCAGCAATCCCTATACCTTCTGCACAGGGGAGCGTGTGGGCCACAAAAAGGCCCTTTTGGCTTTCTCTCTGTGTTAACAGAAGAGCAAGAGGGACCTTAAAGCTGTCCTCACTGGCCAGGGCATCCATGGCCAGCAAAGAGCTGCTAGATTCTTGGCACCTTCCATTAATTCTCATTTTAATTTGGTGTTCTATCACCCTGAAAGTGGAGGCAGGAGAGAACAGGGAGGCCTAGCCAAATTCCTGAGAGTTTGAAATATCTGAAAGAAGAAAGGAAGGACCAACTCTGTCCTGCACACAAACACAGGACAGAGCAAAACTTAAGCTGCAAGTCCTCTTCACTGCCCAGCAGCCCCCAGCATGATGAAAACAAGGTCCTGTACTCCTAGGAAGAGCTGTTGATGCATTGGCAACCTTTCCCAAGGCTTCTTGCAAGCAAGTTTCCGTACCCCTGGCCTGCCACTGTGCTCAGGTGGGGGTTAGTCCACATCACCATCGTGGTGCTGGGATGTGAGATGAGCTGGCTCACAGACCTCCTGGGGGCTTCCCTGTGGGCTCTTGGGGGTCTCTACTTCAAGAGCTGGTGTTACTGTCGATATGCCAGTGCTGTATGTAGTGAGAGAAGATCTTCCCTCCCTCAGCTCTCAGGCACCGGCTGCGGGATGTGGCACAAATGGAACATAATGGTTTCTCACTCATTTTAAGATGAGAGAGCTACAACTCAAATTTTCTCTCCCTTGTCTCGCTGGAGTGCTTATATGTTAAGAGCACTTGTATAAAGTTGCTGGAATACAAAGTATGTATTATTTATTATTTTCATGCTTGCAACAGTTTGACAGAAGACAAGAGGCGATGACTTTTGAAGGGAATATAGGAAGGAGAAGAGGTACATTAAAAGATCATGAGGAACACTTTGTCAGCTAGTTCCTGCCTGTACACTGCCTTGATTAGATGAAATGCATGTGTACATTTATTCCATACCAGAAATAAATGATGGTGATACATAAAGGTTTTATAAGTACAACTTGGAGATAAATGAACTCAGAGGTGGAAATGTGAGCAATGACATAAACTATGTGCCTCACTGTCACCTGTTTTGCCTCTTCCACTTGTGTTTCATGGAAAATGGCTATTGAAATGCTTTGAAAATATTTTGACAGCATTTGATTTGACATTTTTTACCCCTCCACCTGCCCAGCACAAGTTAATGAGTGCGAGTTCAGCCAAAAGGGGAATCAGGTCAGTGTCTTATCTGGCTCATAAAAGCTTCCTACCACAGAATAAATGTCTTAAGACTTTTTATTATTAGAAACTAATATTACCCCCCTCTGGAAAGAATTTGAAAGGGGGGAAGCACCTGCTGCAAATCACTAAGACAGTTTCCTTTAAAAGTATGCGTTTCTTCATCTGTTCGATTTTGGGGATCCCAAAGCAGCTAGGTGTCTTTGGGTGAGGGCTCCTTGCAAAAGTAGAGAAAAAAGAAATCACTTTGGCAAAGCTTGAGAGCTGGAGAGGTAACAGCAGGCAGGCTCCTGGGGACAGATCCTTCTTTGGAGTAAATTGCCATAGCTCTCCTGGAGTTACGACAATTTAGGCCAGCAAAGAGCTCCCCTTTGAGCTCTATACTTGTCCTTTTGGGAATTAGACTAGACCATTTCAACACATATAGTGGAGGAGATGTACAATCTTTGCTTCTATTTATAAAGTGTAAAAAGAGGCAATCTCTTCAAATTGTGGGAGTTTATCTTGAAGTTTATATGATATTCTTTCATAAATTGCTGTTGTAGCAAGAGATTGAAGCCATTTATCAGCAGGTATTGGAGATGTTACAATGATGCATTATGATACATTTAGCTACCAATATTTAGCTATCAATATGATACATTTATCATCAATATCTAGCCAATACTACCAATGATTTAGCAGGAGAGGTTAGATGAAAATACTCTGATGTATCATTAGGGAGACAGAGTGTCTGGAATGAAAGATTCCAGTATCATTTATATTTCTTGTGTTACCATGTCCCAGAATTGCATCACTGCAGACCAGGAGGATTTTTTAGTGTGTCTTCCCTTTACGAGTAGGTGGTTTTGCCTCCTTCCACAGAAGTCTGCACAGCTCTGAGACCTCAAATTACAAACATCCAGGTGACAGATTTTGGCATAGATGTTTGCAGATGATAAAATTCACAATCTAACTTAAAAGAACGGGATTCAAGCATAAACAGCCTATTTTATTACTGTTCAACTGCTTGTGTTACCGATCATAGTCACACAAAGGGAGCTAGACGCTGCAGGTTTGCATCTTGGGGGGTTTGTTTGTTTTTACCGAACAATTTGCAAAAATATCAATGACCATAAAAGCAAGTTAGTAAAGAAATTAGCACCCCACATCCTGAGTATAAAGCACAGGATGGAAAGAGGTGCCAAACAGATGTCTGAATATGTTGGATAAATTGGACTTATGAAGGCTGCCTGTCATCCAAACAGTTATTTCCCTCGCAAGTCAGTGGTGATCCAGTGGAGCTGCAATGTCATAGAATCATAGAATCACAGAGTGGTTTGGGTTGGAAGGGACCTTTAAAGGTCATCTTGTCCAACCCCCTGCAATGAGCAGTGGTATCTTCAACTGGATCAGGTTGCTCAGAGCCCCATCCAACCTGACCTTGAATGTTTCCAGGGATGGGGCATCTGACCTTCCAAATCCCCTTTCACATTTTTGACGGCATTTCAGCTCATGGGTGAGTAGGAAGCTATTAAAGATAGCTAGCTATCCATGAGCCTATCATTTTGTAACTGAGTTAAGCAAAAAGTAGGCAGCCACAGGGAGAAGTTGCAAATAGTGCTCCTGAGCTCTGGAAATAAACCCTTCAGTTTAGCAAGGGGAGTCACAGGAAGAAATAGCAAATGAAGCCTCAACACTGTGTACGCACACTGAGACCGCAGCAGGTTACGTGGCAGTTGGCTCAGCTGAGGCTCACTGAAGGCAGTAAGAACATTCTTGTTCACATTAATGCTTGTCCCTAATAGTCATTCAGAAAACAGCCACTCTACAAGGTCACACATCACCATGATTCCCAGAACAGCAACTCTGAAATAGTTCTTCCTATAATGTATTTTCAATTAATCATGCTGAGAAGAGAAAGTGTTTTCACTAAGTTTATTCAGAGTCCTCCAAAATCCCGGTTTAGTCCCAAAGTCTCCGAGTGCCTCACTTGGATTACATGCAGCTTTATTAATGAACAACATACTGACAGTAACTTTCTGTGGTGATGAAAGCTATTCAGACACACAAGTCTCAAAAAACGCTATGAAAATCTCATAATGACCTGACAAAACTAGCTGAACAAGCAACGTGAAAGTTGATGAAATAAAACATAAAAGTATAAGGAGGAAGCATCCTTGTACGTAGCTCAGTGAAGTTCTAAACTTGAAAATGGCTGTGCTCAACAAAAGCAGGCAAGGTGTTTGGATGTATCTGAAATTGGATGATAATAAGGCAGAAAATAAAATGTCATCGGATTTTATGACATTATAAATACTTTACCTCCTCTGGAATACTGTGCTCAGTTCTGCTCCCTGAATCTAAAAGGGATGTTTGCAGAATTAGGCTATGTCTGTACCGCACCAGACAAAAGAGCAGAAGACGGCCCAGAGTACTCCCCATTGAGCTCCACCTACCCATGTTGCCATAGCTGTAATGTTAAAAGGACATCTCATATGCAAACAGCCTACCTATACAGTCTGCACCTGGGGTACAGAAGAGTGGATCAGAGACCACAGCAGCTGATTTTTCTGCCCAGCCTCAGCCAGGTAATACTGCTGTGCTGGGATATGTGGCAGTGGGCTGGGCTGAGCCCTCTGTGTTCGCCAGACTGAAGGTTGGATGGGCTGCAGCTGAACCTCACCACATGTCCTCACCAAAGTCCAGTCTTACATCCAAACAATGGAAAGGTGAAGTAAGTTGGACTCGAGCTCAAGGTTGGACATGGAATCAACATGCAGTTTTGGAATGGCCCCAGAAGACCTGGAGAATGAAAATCATTAGAAGGGAATGGAGATAGTTAGAGGCATGGAAAAACTTACATGCAGAGAAGAGATCAAGGGATTTGGATTTATTTCCTATGAAAAAGGATGCCAATAATAGAGGATGTGATAAAAATATTTAAAATAACAAATAGCCTGTAGAAGACACTTTCCTTTCCGTCTTACAAGTGCTACAGGACAGTGAAACAAGAAAACAGCAGATTCAAAATGGTGAAAGGTTTGTTTTCACCTGGCATTTAGCTAAACAGTTAAAGTCAATGGATACCAGTGAAAGCAAGAATAGCAGTATTCAGAGGAAGAGTTAGCCTCTGCCATGAAAAAATGGATGCTATGTGTTAATGTCAAAGAGTTTTGGAAGAGATGTAAAGGTTGGGCTTTGAGGATTAAGCTAGTCCCCAGATAACAAGAGTTAATCCACGAATGACTTCCATGTGAGGCATGTGAGCCCACATCTTCCTCCTGTTCATAGTACCTTCTGAGGCAGTTGGGGAGAGGGGACCCCAGCCTAGACTGATTTTATTGATAATAATAATTGCAGTGCTTGTCTCCTAGTTTAAAATTATGTGTATTTAAGACATTGGAAAGGAGTGCTAGTTTAGTGCTAATTTAGAAACAGAGGACAAATTGTGGTAGCTGAACATTATCAGTCCCAAAGAAAAGTGGCTAGAAGGAGGTTTAATCATCATTTATTATGTGTACTTGCTAAGTACCAGTAACTAGTGCAACACCAGTTCACTGTAGAAACTAGAGGTCCGACCCTTTAAAACTTTATTCAAGAAAGGAAGCTCTTTGTGCCACCAGGGACTGATTCCACGGGTGAACATTGTCAAATCAGGCCAAAAAACTTCTGTGCTGGTTTTGGCTGGGATAGAGTTAATTTTCTTCACAGTAGCTAGTATGGGGCTATGTTTTGGATTTGTGCTGAAAACAGTGTTGAGAACACAGGGATGTTTTTGCCACTGCTGAGCAGTGCTTACACAGAGTCAAGGCCTTTTCTGCTTCTCACCCCACCCCACCAGCGAGGAGGCTGGGGGTGCACAAGGAGTTGGGAGGGGACACGGCTGGGACAGCTGACCCCAGCTGGCCGAAGGGCTATTCCATACCATATGGCATCATGCTCAGCATATAAAGCTGGGGGAAGAAGAAGGAAGGGGGGATGTTTGGAGTGATGGCGTTTGTCTTCCCAAGTAACCATTACGTGTGATGGAGCCCTGCTTTCCTGGAGATGGCTGAACACCTGCCTGCCCATGGGAAGGAGTGAATGAATTCCTTGCTTTGCTTTGCTTGCGTGCACAGCTTTTGCTTTCCCTATTAAACTGTCTTTATCTCAGCTGACGAGTTTTCTCACTTTTACCCTGCTGATTCTCTCCCCCATCCCACTGTGGCGGAGTGAGCGAGCGGCTGTGTGGGGCTTAGTTGCTGGCTGGGGTTAAAGCACAATAGCCTCACGTAATAATTTATGTTGGCCTGACACTTTGATGAAATGGCAAAGATAATTTTTCTCACACTGGGTTAAAAATTCCAGAAATCAGAAACTAAGCAAGAAAGACGCAATAGATGCCAGCAAATACGCTCCAGGAACATGTTGCGGCTTCTCTGCACTTGCATCCTGGGCTGTCATTAAAAGAAAGCACAGGGGCTAGCGCATGGATTTGTGATACAGTCAGACTGCAAACCCAGAAAGTGTCCTCAGATCTCCCAGCTTAGGCAGTGCCATCATCTTTCCACTAATGATCAAACCTCAGATACTAAATGGATGCTTTCAGCCACGGAGGAGGCTGTGAGCCAAGATGAAGGTCACCATCCACGTGGCGTTAACAGAGCAAAATGAATTCAGTTTGATGTTCTCTCACGATAGCCTTGTTTTTGAGTTAAGAAAAGGACTGACATTATTTTAAGAGAACTTCTGATCTGATTAAATTGTTTTTAGTGTAATTGGAAAAGCACTAATGAAAAGGAAGAGGCAAAAAAGAACAACAGATCCTCAGAGAGATGCATGCTAGCATTTAGTTAGAAAAATTTAAATCAGTAATGAACAATTTAGGTTTGCTGCACACATCTTTAAAAGATATATTAAAACATCACACTCTACAGTCTGAATTCTTTTCTGTAACAAGGCAAATTAAAATCATGTCTGCATTCTGTTTTTTAAAGTGGAATTAACCCAAATACTTACAGAGACACATGTGTTATTTGGGATTTTTCTAACAGATAATTTTCTATCATTTCTGTATTCTTAAAACACAAAAAATACTTGGTTGAATTCTGTCATGAAAAGTAGGTGTACCAACCTAGAGCGCAGCTATATCATTATGTTCTCCTTGTCTCACAGAGCAGGATAACCATTTGGGTGAACTGTGGCATCTGAATCAACTAAATACCATCGATACAGATGGAGCTGAGGTAGCTTTAAATCTGTGTTGTGTGAAATTCATTACTTTCTACTTTTAAGATTTTCTTCCCCTTTCCCTTAGTCCAGAAAAGGATACGCATTCAATTTTAGTAAAATAATCTTTTGGTACATCTACAGGGACCATTTCTGATATAGAATTAAATTGTGGTGCAGGCAGAATCTTTATTACATTTACGTGACCCCATAAAGATAACTTTAATAGGTCCCCATAGAGCAAAACCGTCCTTAATTTTGTTAATTATTTTCCCCCGGTTATGCTTAGCTATGTCTTCTAATTCAGTATTGATCTTGATACTGAGGTCTGTCAAATACTTAGCAATCTACTTAAATCCCCATTGGGGAAAAAGGTTTGAGGGACAGATCCTAAGCAGAGCTGATGCTTTAGAGTTGCACCAATAATTCTAACCAGAAATCCTTATTTTCTGCCTGCCTTTCTTTTAATATGCTGGTAAATGAATGCATATTATGTTATAGAAATAAAGAGGAATCAAGCATGATTTCTGCCTAGAGCTTCTAAAATGACTTCTTATGAATTGACTCCTGAGTCTATAACCGGTGATACAGGTGACAGACTCCACAGCCCCCTAACAGAAGGACCTACAAGGGAGGAGCCCATCCCACTTCATCTGGCTTGGTTGGTCCTCACTGAACACAGATACCTAGCAAAACAGAAATTAAACATTTTGTATAACTCATGAACTGACAATCTCATCTCATGCCTGGAATTCCCAGGTGTACCTAAGGCAAGTTTTTAAATTGCATCAGGAGTGCATTTTCAAAGCAAATTTTCCGACCATCACCACTTGCCTTGCTTCACATTGCAGGATGGTGGTGGAGTGCACAGACTGCATTCCCTTGGGAATAAATGACACCAGAAGATGCACTCCAATTGCTAACGAGCACTGAGTCCACATAAGTCCAGGATGTCCCCGTCCTTAAAACCTGTTTATTGTGGAAGTAGGTTCAATACTGACTGTTTCATCCCACGTATCTGTTCTCACTTCGCTGCTTGTTAGTGTAAATGTTTCTTTAGAGATAAATTCTGCCATGAGATATTCTTGGTGTTTGTTTGATAATTACAGTAAGTAGCTCTAATTAATCTCTATATTTATGTCAAAATACAAGGACATTCTGCCATCCACTCTCCTATCCCACCACCCATTCTATGCATGGTATCTCCATGTGCACAGCAGCAAATATTCCAGAGAGATACAAACTTACCCAATTCTTTTAGATTGAGCTTTTGATATTCTGATCTGTAATTCGATAATGATGTAAGTGAGAACATGATGCTATGATAAAAAAAAAAAAGTTGTTTGGCCATACATTATGAGCTAAATCAGAGGTATAAAGAGAAGATGTAGATTCCTGTTTGTTTCTCATACTGTGTTGTTGGTGTACACGCATTTCAGATACGCTCCTGAGCCCCCAGTGCTCCCAGGAGTGGTGTAGATGTTCCCACTAGCATTGCCACTTTCAGGCGATGCCATGCCAACCCTTGGCTTACCTCCTGCACTCCTGTTGGTATCCCCTTCCCCCTTCAGTTCTAGTTTGAAGCTCTCTCGATCAGTCCCGCCAGCTTATGCCCAAAGATACATTTTCCCCATCGGGACAGGTGGATCCCATCAGGCCCCATTGCTGCCATGCCATACCAATCTAGGATGCTTTTTGCAGGTCTTTAATCCTACAATTCAATGAGCCATTCACACTCATGTACCCATACATTTTTTAAACCTGTAACATCAGTAATATGGAGACTGTATTCATATGATCCTTACCTACTTTAGACCAGTCCTTCCGCACACATGAGACAACACACCAGCTTGGCAGTGTTTATAATAATTTATCTATTTTGTGTTAATCTATTTCCCTTTTTGTACAAACTGTCTAGACAGAAATCTCCTCACATGCTTAAAGCTGGGATGTTTGTGATTTTCAAAGTAAGGATGTGTTGTGCTGGATGTAAAAATTCATCTGCCACCTGGCAACAGAGCAGAATTAAATATGGGATTGGTATTTCCTACACAGATTCAATTTTGCTATTTATTTTTCATCTCCCCTTGAATGAGTACATCTCATCTCAAAAGAAAAAAAATAGAACAATGTCCTCAAACCAATAGTTTAGTCTAGTCTATCTGTTTCTTAACTCACACGGAATGAGTATTGGAAGAAATAGATATCATAGACTGTAAATTACTGAGGAGGAGGAATTAAAGGATCTCAAGAGGAGGAGGCAAGTGATTAATTTATGTTTTACATTAAACAAAAATATGACCTTGGCATCAGCAAGTATGAAAAGCTATGGCTACTACTAGTTCCTATCTCTATTATGAATGCTGTTGGTTTTGAATGAAGAGAATGAAAAAGCTATTAGAAACTCTTTATAAGTGACAAAAATGCAGTATATCTGGTAAAGAAATTACCATGGTGTTACATTGGAGGGTGGGTATCCAAACACTCGTGTGATGCAAGTAAAGCTGGTGTGACACCCTTCATGTGAGGTCAGTTGCAGAGCAGAGCTTGGGAAGTTAAGTTTTCATAAAGCATTTGTAATGAAGCACAAGGCTGAAGCAAAAAAAGCCATAACTGGAACACCACACGTAGACATTTTGTAAGATCCCACACCCTGTGTTTATACCTTATACAAAAATTCCTGTTAAAATCAAATATATGCTTGACTATACTGAGACCTCAGTAAATATCACCTCCCACCAGAAACTCTTCCTCCTTTCTCTCTGTTCAGAAAAATGGAAATTTTACACGAGAACTACAGAGCAGGTCACTTTGTCTATATGGTAAAATAATCAATTTTTTGCAGTTTCTGTAAGCAGGATGAAGCTGCAATGCAGAAAATATTCCCAAGAGAAATCTAAACATCTCTTTTTACAGAAAATAAAGGATTTTCACCATTTCTGTTTGTTGTAAATCAGTAGTCCTGCATGCCCTTACATTCTGAACAATTCAGGAGGAACTTTTTGTCTATGATTGCACACCAATGCACTTACCCCCTTATTTGAATTATGTAAGCAAACACCTTCTAGAAGCGCTTTTCTTGTCTTCATTCAAGACAACAGCTATTGAAATCAAGAAAAATAGCAGCAGCTGAAAGTTTCAATTTAGCAAACAAGTCATTATTTAAATGAAAAATGAGCTTCCCGTACTTGAACTCTACCACTGGATCAACCATAGTCCACTTGAGTATATGTAGCTACAGAAATCAGAGAGAACACCCATGTGAATGGACTTAGGCATGTACCTAAGCAGGGTTGAAACATCCCTAAAGTGTGTTTTTCTAGAGTTGCATATAACTATGAGTAACACAGAACCCCTCTTTCTCTCTGATATTTATATTTTTAGGAAAATGTGATTAAATTCATTATTATCTGGGAATGTAAACAGAGCATCACTGCGGGTCTTGTTAAAGCAAAGGCAGACCTAGATGAGAATCCTCTAATTAATTCCTTCCCCAGCTCCATTGCAACAGACTGGCGATACAGCAGCTCTCTTATTCCCAGTCTGCTACCCTTGTGATGTTTTTCGTGGAAAGCCATCAGAAGGCACTGGCTGATTACTCCACAAAGTGCTATCTTTGACGCAATTTTACCTGGCATTGGACAATGAATTCCTGTTTTCTAATGCATCTCTGCAGCCAATTTGGTTTAGTGGTATTGAACACTTTGTTGTTTCATTTGTAAAAAGAGGGTAGTAACAACATTTACTTACAACATGTACTTACCTTTTCAGCCTTCCCTGCAGCTTAAATTACACTTAGTCAGAAGAATGATCCAGAATGTAGCTTCTTCTGTTTTCAAAAAACTGGGATGATGAAGGGATGGTATTATCATCTTTGAGTGTGTAAAAGAAGCAGTGCCAAAAGACATCACTTAACAGCATCTACAAAGTTCCATAGAGATTGTTTGGGGTTTCTTTCATCCCATGGAAATCTGCAGTGATTTTATTGCGTATCAGTACTTGGCAGTATTTTTTTCACACACCACTTGAAACTTCAAAAAATGGCTATGGGAATGGTAGTATATGTGTTTTGATCGCAAAGTCTTGCTCAGGAAAGTTTACTTGTGCACTCCTTGGTACGAGGAAAGCTTGAAGAGGTAGAAGTGGCATTAGAGGAAGGAACACGGGGTGCCTACAGACAGGCGGACTTCTTCCAAAGGGTGTCATATCTGTGCAGGCAGGAAGGGAGGTTTTGGACCTGTGCTACTTAACTCATTTCGTGGTTTCTAGCACAAGAAGATTTACAGAGCTAGTTATACCATCACCTCCAAGAATTGGTTATGTGGGTTATAGTATTCTAGGCAACAGGATGAAATTATCGTCAAGGAAATCATGCAAAAAACAGTCAAGTATTTCTCTAGTAACTTGCATTTTCTGTCTGCAGATGTTTTTAAGATCATCATGTTTGGTTGTAATCAAGGCAATTTACAGCAGCTCCTTCCAGATTATGGACTCACTCGGTAACTTTCCCATTTCTGTATAAATATCACACTTTTCATTTGTACTGTATACACAAACCAGACACAAAAATCTCTGAAAATCTATCCATGTACATAGATGCTAAGCATTGAATAATTTGCTTACCTTTATTTGCCAGAGTCTAAACAACTGAGATTTTCTTCAATTAAACATTTAAAAATTTCTCAAATAAAAGGAAAATAAGTAAAATTTAGCTTATTTTTAAAAGCAACTCCCTAAAATCAATTTCCCAATTTAGAATTTATCATTCATAAGAATTATACCAAATTGTTGCAAAATTACAAATAATGGGGGGTTTTTGCTTTATTTAGGACTGGTATATATCCTTATGTATATGTTCTTTTAGTGCAGAAATATTTTGTAGCTGGAATTCAAGAATTTTGCACTATTATCTGAATTTCTCAGAAATGCTGAACAAAAAGGGGAAACATCAAATTTCCATGTTGTCAGACCAGATTATACTGCCAACTCCCTAAAAAGGACTTGGTATAATGGAAATCCAGACTTAGACTTACAAGCAAATTCAATCACGCTGCTGTGCCCATAACAAAATAAGAAGTGATGACCTTTTTGGTTGTGCTGTCTCCGAGACGCTGTCAGCCTTTTAGACTTCTTTAAGCTCAGACACATAACTCACCTGTTCAACAATATTCAGGAATTTAGCATAATATTTACATTTCTCTATTAATAAATATTTTGGTAATTTCTTCCTAAAATTTCTTTAAAGGCATCTAGAAGCTGAGTAATTGAAATATATGTTTTTGGGAAAGGCAATACCCCTAAGTAACTAGCCTATATTATTCCAGAGATGACATTTTGGGAGGAGTGTTTCAGCAGCCATTGAAGTCAATGGCTCACCTCCAGCTCGGTCTCCCCTAGAAATGAATGCCAAGGTGTAAATGTGGAGACTGCTCCCTCTTTATTTTCCCTAGGTCCCCAGGTGTTCAATGCAGTTAAAAACCTAAACTGAAACACGGCCGTCCAAATGAGAAATGGGATTCACAATTTGGCAGAGTCTGGAGATATAAATATGTGAAAAGTGAAAGTTTTAGAAGCTGTCCATGTTTTTTCCCCTGTTCTGGACAGCCTGTAAGTCCAGTTCCACTGAGTAAAAACATACATGTTCTTGAGTGCATGACATTTGAAAACAGTATAAGAATAGAGGCAATAATGTCTTTCCCAAGCTTCAGGAAGTAATGGTCTGACTCATTTTCATACTGGGATAAAAGACAGAAATTTCACTGAATTCAGCAGGTGCAGGTAAAGGCTTTGGCTTGTTTGCTGGTTTACATTGGCCTTGGTGGCCTGATTCTGATCCTACCCAAGACATGAGATGTTGATCACTGAAAGTCACAGCAAAACTTCCCTTCTATCAGTTTGGAACTCTGTTCAGGAGTAGTCTCACTGATTTTAGTAGAGTTACATCAAAATAAGGGAAAATCAGAATTGGGATGTTCATATTTGCCTGATGAGCAAATGACACTTAAGATGCATAAGTGTTGCAGACTTTCAAAAGTCTTTCTGAAAGTGGAAAAATACTTTTGGCCAGTTTATATGTAGGTGAAAGTGAAGCAGTTGCATGGATTTGTGATGTGCCACATTAGCTAGTGAATAATGCTGTTCCCCAGCTTTCGGAAACCAGGGATGCTTGACTTTTTAGATACAAATAATATGGTGCCAGAGTACGTTTTTGAAGGATATATTTTCCATTCAATGTCTGTCACATTTTATGCAGTGTGAAATTCTCTGTTCCTCACTGTATCTCTTCATGTTAGTACACTACACATTCTGGATATGAAAGAGAAATTCTCCGGGAATTATGTGTAGATTCCAGCATTAGTTATACCAGCTTTATATTAAAAAGCTTTTATTTTATAACTTTGTTTATAGACAGTAAGTTTTATTACATCTACTTATATTTTTATTTATCTTTTAAATAAAATTGCAGTTAATTTAAAGTAAAAAGTGAAAGTGGTAAATATTAAAGTTTCATAAAAAACTCCAGACTCCACCTTATCGCAGAAATTCACCAAACCCCAAATCACTGTTACAGATACTGTTACTAATTTCTACATCTGTACAGACCTAATCAAATAATCTGGACCTTGAACATCAGGAAGATTGTTAATAAAAAAGTAGCTTGAGCAAATAAAAGACCCAAGGACAAGAATAATCCTAATAAATAAGAGATGAGAACTTTTGTTAGAATGTCAGATTCTTGTAAAATATGCTGGGGAATTTTACTGGAAAATATCAAGAAAGAAGTATGCTTCCTACTCATGAAATGTTACAGGGTTAAGCAAAAATTTAAAAATATACTTGTTGGAGTCTTATAAAGATGGATATGGTTATGTTAAAGAACAATTACTGTTTATTAGTGACCACTGGAATTGTATTTAGTTAACTAGTTTGTTGTTCTTGTGTGGAGAGATTTTTTCTCTTTGTTGGTTGGGTTTTTAATTTTCACTGGTCCCAAATAGCTTGATCCTATTTGTATGGTGGTGACTGAGGTTATTGTAACAGGTTTCTACTTATTGTAAGTAGGAGCTGAGCTGGAACTGAAAGTGTGCTCACTGATTGATTGCCTGTCTGCAGGCAGTGGACAGAATCTGTGTTTCTTTTCAAGTTCAGAAAGATTCACAAAACAAATCTAAAAGGTCTAATTTTTCCAATTAACACTGTAGAAGAAGGGTCTGCTTTTACTGAATTAATTAAATACTGTAATGATACAGTTTTAAACTAGGTAACTTAATGTCAAATTCTGATCTTAGTTTTATTGGTGCAAATCTAAGAGCATTTCATTTATGTCCACAGAGTTGCTTCTTTCAGAGAAGGTGAGCTCACAGGCAGAACCATAGGAGCTAAAGGCAAAACAAATACATCATTGGAAGGTACAGTACAAATTGTATCTTTAATTCTAAATACTATATTCCACATCAGAATAACTGAAAACCGTGTTTGTTTCTTGTTTCCTCTAATTACTTCTGCTGTGTCTAACTGTAGCATGTATTGCTCTAAATAGCAATTTTGCACATGCCATGGACCTAATTCTAATATTGCAGATACCTAAAACGGGGGTGCAAAATCAGACTCTGGATGTGTGGGATTCAGCACATCCAAAACAAAGATAAAACAAAAAAACCCCCTCCAGCCTAAGCTCTATAGTCTTACTTTAACCTAAACAATGCTATAGAACAAAACTTGAGATGAAGTGCTCTTTGTTTTTATTAAATACAGTGGTTTTAATTCAGCCTGATAAAGAGATGCAGTTAAGTATCTCTTTAGAGGGAAATGAATTCAGTGAATGACAGCAACTCCTAGAATTCTATGAAATAGATATAGGAAAAAATACTGCTAAAGGAAGCATTGGGAAAATCTGTATTTAAAAACTGCATAATGACTGTGCATGAAAACAAAATATTTACTTAGTTTAGAAACTGGCTTTGTTTTTAAGCTGGAATCAATTGCTTGAAATAATTTCCCCTTTACACATTTCACTTAGGTAGAATTTTACATTTAAAAATAAAAGAAGAAAAAAACTCCAATAATATAACCTAACCTAAGAATATAATAGGTTATATTCAAGAATATAACCTAACTGCTAAGTTTAGTGAAAATCCCAGATTCAGTGAAACTGCTGATAGACCAGGTTTCATGCTGGACCAGTGATTTCTGTATTCAAGTCAAAATTCTCTGAAATGTTTTGGAGCCTTTGACTTAACACTACTGAGCAAGGCCAGTCGGACTTCTGGCTTCTTTTACTTAAAAGAAAACAGTAAAAACCCTGAAACATTAAAGTAATGGCTTGATGTTTCTCTGCATGATGCCAGCCTTGAATGTATAGAATTTATTCTGATATTGTACTAAACCAGTTCTGAGCAACTAAAGAAAGTTGTGATTTATGTTGCTCCATAATAAAAAACTGTTTTGTTACACAATCTGCTTAAGCAGCTTTTATGCTGGCTATTGTATTGGGATCTTAAGCCTCTAAAGGAGGTGAAGTCTGCTTTTACATGCAAGTGCATAGCTCCTATTGAAGCCAAGTCAGCCCCTGAGATCAATATAGATGTAAAACTGCTGATTCTTAACAATGGAATGGATTAGTGGCAAGGTAATCCAAGGATTACACAAACCCAGCAACTGAAAGTAGTCCTCAAGAAAGGACATGGTTAGAAGTGGGTCATCTTCAGGAGTATGTTTTTTACATCTTGACAAAAAAAAATGAAGGAGGAAAGCAACATTCTACATCAAAGGGAATTTTAACTTTTAAAATTATTTTTAAAACGCTATGAAATCTGTTCTTCTATCATTATTTGATTTAATACTAAAAGCCATGGCATAAAGACCCCTATTGTGCTCTTTACCATACAAGCATAGAGCCAAGAGGTGGCCTCTGACCCAAAGCGCAAATTTCAAGTGTATGACACAGGGCAACAACTCCATACGGATGGAGCCGAGGAGATGTAG
>NC_134396.1:19124641-19139641 GCF_035582795.1 Mycteria americana | reverse complement strand
CTCTCTCCCTTCTGGGTTTTTTTGTCGTTTTTTTTCTTTTTGGAGGCGCCCAGACCCCCTTTTCGGGGCGGGCTGCCCGTGGCCGCCCCCTCTCCCGGGTTTCTTTGCGTCCTTTATTTGGGGATGTGCCTGGCGATTGTTGCTGCTTGTGTTATTAATTGCACCCGGGCCTTTCCTTGCTCTTTGCGGGAGCGCGGTCTAAATTGGCTCTAATAAATATTAGCCGCTAGATTAGGCGAGGTGAAGGTGGCACGGCGCTCTATTTTCGACCTGTAGCCTCTGCAAAGCCGCCAGTTCTGCGCCAGATTAGCCCCATCCATCCAGTGTCAATGGTTGTCTTGTTGAGAAAATCAGTGAGTAAACACGGCTGACAGAGAGGGGTATCAGCTGATTACTCATACAAATAGACTGCAAACTCCACCAGGAGAAGCTGTTTCCAGAGATGGGTTTCTCGCACTGACAGGGCTGCTTCTCCCAGGATCCCGTGTCCTGCTGTTCCCACTTTGTCCTCCATCAATCACACAATTGTGTCCGGGATGTTTTATAGAGTCACTTAATATCCCTGCCTTCATCTCTATTCACTTAGAGAATGATCTGCCATAAGGGCTAAAGGCTTTTGCAGGTTGGGACCGGAGACAAACCCGGGCCACAATGGCTCTGGTGGAAAACAGCGATTCATGACAGCGCCGGGCTTTCTGATGCTAATGGCACCGCCACGGGGTATTACAATAGCGGCCAGGCCGTGATTTAAATGTACTCCTGCCATTATCCCGTGGTCCGGCGCATTAAATCATCCCTCGCGGATCAGATGCCAGTGGGCATGGGGGTTGGGAAGGGGGGAAACCGCTCCGCGAGCGACGGCGGAGCAGCCTGCGAGGGGCGAGAGGCGGCTGGGGGGAGGAGGTACCGAGCCGAAACCCCCTTCGGAAACGGCCCGGGGCCGCACCGCACTTGTGAAGCGGTCCCCCCTCCCCCGGGGCGCGGGAACAGGGCCGCAGCATCGCCCGGGGGGTCCCCTCTGTGAAGGGGGTCGTCCGAACCGCCGCCCCGCCTCGCAGGGCAGCTCCCTCCAAACCTGCAGGCCGACCGTTTGCAAAACTGTGTTTTAATTACGAATTTTAAAGACAGACGAAAGAGTTACAAGGTATCACTGTTTAAGTGCCTCATCTACAAATTAGATTGCTACACAATTAATCAGAAAGTTAATTAATGAGCAAGTTACTAATTAGGACATTTAAAACCAGTGTTTATAGTGTCTTGGTTAAAAAAACCCTATGTAGCTAATTGGCCTATACAGTGATTTCATAACTCATAGCCAAGGTTACAATACTACAGATGTATTATTATGTACAAACTGTAATTATGCCACTATTTTATTAAGCGCATCTTACCTGAATCAATTTTATTAGCATTTTTAACATTGAAAATTCCCTATTACCAAGAGACCAGAGGCGGGACACCGCAAATACCGCCGCGGCTTGCCTTCCGACGCTACGAGGGACGTGGGTCAGGCGTTTTAGGAGAGCCGAAGAAGTGTTTAAAAGTGGGCATATAGGCGCCGCGACTTGGCGGAAGGAGGACTCGCGGGGACGGGTTTTCCCCCGTGTCGTTACGGGAGCGGAGCTGGGAGGCAGGGTGCGGAGCGGGCAGGGACCGGGCAAGAAGGCCGGCGCCGCGCCCGGGCGGGCGTGGGGCGCGGATCCGCGGCCGCGCCCGCAGATCGGGTGGGGACAGCTCTTCCCCCAGCGTCCCCCCGGCCTCCTTGGCTGGGAAAGGTCACTCGCAGCCCGCCCTGAAGCTGGCAAGCACCGAGAAATGCGGGCTCCGGGAGGGGTCCCTGTCCTCGCCTCACCCCGCCGCAGCTTGGCCTGGCCCGAGCGAGGCGAGAGCCCTTCCTCCCGGTAAGCCCCCGGCCCGGCCCCGCAGCTGCCCGCCCGGCCCCGGCGGCGAGTCCCGGCGGCGCGGCCGGGCTCGGGGCAGGGCCTCGGGCACTGCCCGCCGCCTCTCTCCGGCGGCTGCGTGGGGCTGCGGTAATGCGCAAAACTACTCTTTGTAATCTCCTTTTCAACAGTGAGGAGTACATATAGGTAATTTTAATGAAGAGGTTCCTGTACCACATTATTAGCAATAAATCTACACCATTCTTTGTTGGTTAAAATCATTATCATCATCATCGGTATCATTACTGAACTCATTATTCTTGTGTTACTATCAGAGTAGATTTATGATAACACCCACCATCACGCCTGAGTTAAAGAAGGTGTAAAGGTTTGATTAATAGCTGCTTTCACGTTTTAATACTCGACATTTTCTCACTTTTTTTTTTTAATAAATAAGGGGCATGATAATTAGAGGAAGTAATTACTGCTTTTGTTATAAAGTGTCTGATTAGGCGCACAGGCGCTTTTCCTCAAGTAAAATATAAATAAATAAATAACCTGGTGGACACAATAAGTTCTCGTAACGACGCAGTAAGGCAGACTTTGAGAACAATTAAGGTTTTGCTCAATCACACCGACATTTTAGATTAATAAGCGTTAACAGAAATACCCCCCCCGCCCCCAAAAGCCCGTCTGTACAGGTTTGCGGGGAAAAAAGGGACGGTAGGAGCTGGAGCGAAAGACACGAAGAGGATGTCACCCGCGCTCACCCTAAAATAATAATTAAAAAAAAAAAAAACCGAAAAAAATAACCAAAAGGAAAGGAAAAACCTGAAAGACAACCGCTCCGCGCCTCGGGCTTGGTGTGTGATTTTGCACGGGATGAATAGGCTGGATGCTTGCGTGCGTTATAATATAAGGGCGTTATCGCACTGCCTCCCGAGCGCCGGTTCGCCTTCCCCGGGGCGGGCGGCGGCGGCGGCGGGACCGGGGCCGGGGCCGGGACCGGGACCGGGACCGGGACCGGGACCGGGGCCGGGACCGGTCCCGGGGCCGGCCCCTGTCCCGGCGGGCGGGAGCACCGCACTCGCTCTCCCTGAAAGGTTACACGGCGCTCTGCCTCGCTTTGTCTTCCCCGTGCCCTTTCCTGGCAAAAATGGAGACATCACATCCTTGCCCAGCCCCGGCTCAGTATTTATGAAGGTTTTCTGACAAATAGGCAGGCTGGCCACGCATGGGTGACTGCCTTCATTCCGCACTTGGCTTGTTTACATAGGACCAGCACCATTTCCACGGATTAAACAAATCACAGCGAGAAGGAGACATTTATAATCCGCCAACGAGGCCACAGGCAGTTAAAAAATGTGTGCGTGTGTGTGTATGCTGTGAGAAAGAAAAATAAATGTTCGCGTCCAGGGAGCTGACCTTCTTCTTGGAGGGTAACTCAAGGGGTATAGATATAAATATAGGCTGTATATAATGTCTTACACGCGAGCCCAAAGTATGTATTTAATAATTATCTGTTATACCCAGTTATTGTGTGCAAACGCGTAGCATTCGTTTGCATCTTTCGCGGCCCGCTCACCCGAAGCCCCCCCGAGCTCCCCGAAGCGGCTATATAGCGCCGGGGCCGCGCACCGAGCGACGCGCCCGCACGGCCGCGCACAGGGGCTGCGCCTGCCAGCCGGCTCGGCCGGCGGAGCAGCACCCCGCCGCCCACGCGTGCTCGGCTGCGCGCAGGCGGGAGGGAAGCGGCAGGGCGAGCCTCCCCCCGAGAGGCACAGCCCGCTCCCCGCGGCGGGCCGCGGTCACCGCCCGGTGCCCGGCGGGGCTGCCCGCCGACCGGCGCTGTGCGGGGAGGGCCCCCAGCCCCCAGCTCGCCCCGGCCCCGGCGAGCGGCTCCCGCGGGCCGGGCCCACCGCGGGGGGGGGGGGGGGGGGGGGGAGACGGACCCTGCGGGCACGGCCGTGCCGTGCCGGGCTCGCCCCTCTCCCCGTCCTTCACCCGGAAGCGTTAGCTCAGGGAAAAAAAAGGGAAAAAAAAAAAAAAAGAAGGCAAAAGGGGGGGAAAAAGGGAGAAATGAGATGGTGTAGGAGCCGAGGGTATTTTTCAAAGCAAGAGCGTGCGTTTTACGATCCCTCTCCCTCCATCTGCAGGAAGAGTGATGGTGCGGGGGAAGGAGCTATAACTGGAAATGTTGCCCTTTATCTTCTGTCAGCTCTCAGGACACTTGGCTGCTGCTGCTTCTCCGGCTGCTGCTGGGGTTTTTATGACACATGTCACCCACCTCGGGCAGCCGGAGCAGGAGAAGGAAATTCCCTACAAAATAGCAATGGTTTCGAAAAAAAGGATCGCAACAAAATATTGAATAAATTCCCTTTTAATTTATTTGATCATTCCACATTACGGGGCTATGAATTGCTCAAATTTGATAACAAGTACTCAATTCAACTCATTATGTAAGTTAAATTAGACTTCGATAAAATTTCAGTGGCGCGCAGTGGTTTCTAGAATGAAATGTAATTTGTGCAAGAATTTGTTGTATCTGTCACAAATATTTCCAATTAGCGACCGTAATTATTTGATAGTTTCTGCAATTATGGCTTAAACGGGTGAATTTGGGACTGTGGAGGACCCTAATTGGCCTAAATTTGATATTTTGCATATTTGCATAATGAGGAAATTGGTAGAAAATTGTGTTCATTCATTTGTGAAAAATCCTATGAATTTTATGAATTTGAAAGCTCTGTTTGTGCAGACTGTGACTTTGCTTGCTGATCCCTGAGGAGCTGACGCTGAATGCCTGAACGGGCAGCGCGCCAACTTCTCCACCCGGAGGAGACGCGGGGGGAGGGAAGGGAAGGAAGGGGAAAGGGGAGGGAGGGAGGGGTGGAGGGAAGGAGGGAGGGCAGCCGGAGCCGGGAGCCGCGGGCGCCCCGAGCCCCCAGCGCCGCGGCCGGGGCCGCCCTGTCACCCCTCCCCGGCCCCCGCTCGCCCGGGGAAGGGGTGATCGCAGGGAGGGGACACGGGACTGGGATGCTGATAAGTGTGCACTTGGTTAAATTAAATTGCCAAAGCTTCTCCTTTCAGGAAAAGTGTTTGATCTATTGCGCTGTCAATTTAAAGTGTTTAAAGAGAAGCAAAAGCATAGATTTTAAGATGCTGGCCCAGCACCCATTCATCATGCATCAGGGACTTTAAGCCTCGCGTTTCGCTGTAGTTAACATCTCAACTCTCTGACACGGGAATCCAGACCGGGGAAGAGCCGCGTGGGCGCCGCAAAGGGGGAGTTTGTGCTGGAAGGCGGGAGGGAAACGGCCCCGCTGGCAGGAGGGGATGGCGATGGGACATCCTCGCTGTATTGTCGCCCTGGACCGCCGCGGGGAGAGGCAGTGCGCTGGGTGATAACGGCGGGAGAAGCCCTTCTTCCCGCTGCCGCTTTTTCCTTTCTTTCCGGCAAGGCTTTAGGAAGGTCCCGAAGGTCACCCTATGGAAGGCTGCCCTCCCTCTCCCCGGCGAGGGATCTCCTTTACCCCTGGTTTGCAGACCTTGGGCTCCACAGGCTGAGAAAATCTGCAGAGGCTGAACTGGGGATGTAATATATTCCCCTGAAGAGTTTTACACACTCCAGCTCTCGACTGTAACTTCGGTTGGTTAGCACTTTCCCCATCAACATGGACGTGTATAATGTGAAGATGTAACAGACTCTAAATGCTTAAGTGCTTTGTTTCACAGCACATTTCAGTAAAGGTCAAAATAAATTCATCTCCCTTCACGCAGCATTTGTGTTTGCCTTCCCTTCCCGAGCCATTTGCACAGGGCTTGGGGTGGAATCGCCATCAAATAATAAAATGCACCCGTGGGTGGACATGGGAACCAGATTCCCACAGCCTTGTTCTGTGATGGGCTGAAGATGATGCCACGTATGTCACACATCTCTATTTGACATCTTTTGGATGTCACACTCTGATCAAACCACTGAACTCTTCTACACCTCCACTTCGTTGGTGCTTGTGAGGGTGGAGGATGGTGGGGGAAAACGGTCCTGATTCGGAATGAACTGGGAATTTAATGAGCATGAAGGTGAAGGGGGCTAAAGGGTTGAAGCTCTGAGCTGGAATATTTTCTGTAGTGACAGATTCACCCCATGTAAAACCCTTTTGAGGACACCTTCTGTGCTGAGTCCTGTGGAGACAGGCTGTGCTGAGCAACATAGTATGTCAGTCTACCCTGATCTACTGTGGATATTCTGGCATCTCAAGCCACATTCTAGATTTAGAGTTTAACTTGTTTTCCCTTCCTCTGGATTTCATTTAGCCCTTTCATCCTCTCCCTTGGCATTCCTTCCTCTTTTCACTTTTGCTTCATAGTTCTTCCACCTTCTTCCTTCCCCACCACCATCCGTGTTTTATTCTTCTCCAGAAATGTCTCTTTTCCTGTGAAAAACTCGTGTACATTCTCTGGCTGGACCTATGTTGCTTGAAGATCAAGTAAGAAATCCAGCTGATTCCCAGATGGCAGAATAGACGTGCCAGCAAGGATCTTCGGGTAAACAGGAAGCTGTGGACAGGTTACCGATTTTACCCAAAGGTAAACTAGTTGATATCAAAGTCCTGAACCTATGCTGTGCTTGCACCCAACACCCAGTAAGTTTAGGATAAATGAAGAAAAAGGTGAGACCTCAGGAATGATGCTGGTTGCAGGATGGATTAAGGACACATAAGGCTTTAACCAGGTTTCTTTTCGTGACGGTGGGCATGGGTATTACTTTCCTTTGAAACGGTATTTGGAATAATCTCATTACATATATCTCCAATTAACTCTCTAGGAAATGCGTTTCTTAAAATAAATCCTTAGATACCACAGGTGCCCTGGACTTCAGGGTGAGCCTTGGGACACTGCTGCATAGGTGACCCTGGGATGCTAAAGACTGGTTTGGATCTTCTCAGCTTCTGCCTCAACACAACTCTTCAAGCACCTACCGTTTTCTGTATGTAGCATGTATAAATGGTTGCAATGGTTCATACATGAAAAGCTGACCTCCCACAGCCCACATGGCCAGGTGCATGTCTATGTCCTTGCTGGAGCAGGACCCCAGCTTTCAGAAAGCCTCTTCTAGAGTAGTGGAGAGAAGCCTGTAAAACAGGATGTAAAAAGAAACAAAAAAAAAAGCCTTATTTCAGTTACAGCTGGGGAAGAGAGTCTAAAATCAGTAAAAGGTGCTTCCCCTTCCATTACATTTTTATTTCTAAGCTTTTAAAATATCACCATGTGGCTGCTGTATCATCTTCTGTTATTTATGTAACCACAGTTCTAGCAACCTCTTAACAAGTAAACTCCTGTGCAGATTATCAAGCAGGTAAAGCTCGCAGGAGCAATAGAAATGTTTAGGAGGAAATGTTATGCTGCCGAAATTCACTATCTGAAGTTACAGTCTTCTTCATCTCACACAATAGGGGAAGATGAACCTCATGTATACCTATATACAGCCATTTGTCAATCAAATTGAGAGCTGTGGCAAGATTTATTTTTGCACTGATGCTACCCCTCAGGGCTAACCCGGGCTACAGGGATGTTGTGCGTGGAAGCAGGGACAGGGTGCGATGTGGGCGTGTGTGACACAGACACACCGGTACAGTGGAGTCTCCCTTGAAGACATTCTTCAAGTAGGAGTCAAATTTGGAAACAGAGGATGGGAGACACAAAAAGGAAGAAAAGCCTTTCCCTGATGGTTTGAACAGATCACTTATTTAAACACACCATATTATTTCTCATAGAAAAACTTGTTGCACTCCGGCAGTACTGAACTACTGGTGCAAGAGGGAATGTGAGTAGTAAATACACTTGCAGGATTAGATCCCTAGCGGACAACTACCATATAATGTGATCATAACACTCGAACTTTAACAAAGACTAAGACAAAGCAAATAAGCACATAGGCTAAGAAACAATCAACTATTCTTTACCTGAAAGAAAGCAACCCCTCCAACCTGTTTCCTCTTCCACCTCATTCCTATAAAGTGGCAATTAAAAAGAACAAAAGTGTTACGAATGGCACAGGCATCAAGCCCAACATTCATACTTTCACAAATGCACATTATGAAGCCAGTAACAAATATCTGAAGGAAAAATCTCCTT
This sequence comes from Mycteria americana, assembly GCF_035582795.1. Lineage (NCBI taxonomy): Eukaryota > Metazoa > Chordata > Aves > Ciconiiformes > Ciconiidae > Mycteria > Mycteria americana. Next base: position 19,131,623 of record NC_134396.1, on the reverse strand, counting down.
TGAGTTGACACCCACTTTATCTGTGTAAGAAGCCTTTTCTCTTCGCAGTGCTACGGAGCGCCATTTCTTGTGATACCAAAATTGAAGCCGAATTGCATTTCTAAGTTAAAATAAGCATTTCATATCTCTGTCATGGTGTTGTGGTTTAACCCCAGTCAGCAACTAAGCACCACACAACCACTCGCTCACCCTCCCTGCCCCCCGGTGGGATGGGGGACAGAATCGGGAAAAAAAAGTAAAACTTGTAGGTTGAGATAAACACAGTTTAATAGGACAGTAAAGGAAGATAAGATGATGATGATGATGATAATAATAATAATGATAAAAGAATGTACAAAACAAGTGATGCACAATGCAATTGCTCACCACTTGCTGACCAGTGCCCAGCCTGTCCCTGAGCAGCGACCACTGCTCCCCAGCCAGCTCCCCCCCCAGTTTATATACTGAGTATGATGCTGTACAGTATGGAATATCCCCTTGGCCAGTTGGGGTCAGCTGTCCTGGCTGTGCCCCCTCCCAGCTGCTTGTGCACCTGGCAGAGCATGGGAAGCTGAAAAGGCCTTGACCAGTGTAAGCACTACTTAGCAACAACTAAAATGTCAGTGTGTTACCATGTTATTCTCATCCTAAATCCAAAATGCAGCACTATACCAGCTACTAGGCAGAAAATTAGCTCTATCCCAGCTGAAATCAGGACACATGGGTAAAAAACACAGTGTGTCTCCTTCAAACTAGAGCTCTTACTCTTGTATGCAGATGTATTTTTATCTGAGATTTCAACATAGATCTGTCAAAACTAATAAAAATGGGTACAATAAGAAAATGAGCACCCACACCAAGCCTCTTCTGTCCATACTCTTCCTAATCAGAAAGACACAAAAATCCTTTCTGTGTCCATCTAGTTAGAACTTGCTAAAATTGTGTATGATGCTTACAGCTGAAGATAAACGCACACAATTTAAATATTAATGACCACATTCCCAGCTATTCTCTGTAAACTCTTCCAAGATGTTTACAAACTCCTACTGTTACCAGTGAGCTTGAGGTTGCCTCCAGTGTGTGACTGTTTCGAAAATACCATGTGACATGTATTAGTCTTAGTGTGACTGAGATTACGAAAGACAGCACCATTCAAAACCATGGCTTCTCATATGATTTCTCTCCATCGCTGCAGAAAACAGGGAAGCTCCATCTCCCCCATTTCCATTGTGAACGCTGGAAACGAGTCGGCCGCAAGGCCAAGTATTCCTGGGCATCTCTGAAAAAGTTACCGTGCAGCAGTATCTGCTGAAGGATAAACTTTCACTAAAACCAAATACTGAAATACAATGATCACCAGGTATAAGTATTTATTTTCAGTAAGCATATGCCGCATTTGATTAAATCAACCAATGGGATAGAAAAGTATGGGGACAGTTAAATGAAGGTGTTGGAAACCAAAAGGAGGCTGGGGTTTGGATAGAAGAGGACAGAAAACTATAAAAGAAGCCAGATAAACTGATGGAGCGAGGGATGAAGCAAACTCGTGGAGACAGTAGCTATTTTGCATCATCCTGCAAAATTAATCCAAATTCCATTTGAAGGACCTGTATGTTGCAGTACTTTTGTGCTGCTCAAAGTGGCTCAATGCAACCAAAGGGGTCAATCTGGCTATAATATATGACATAAAATATTTAAGTTGGACACGCCGTATCTTCAAATCAGAAAAAATACACAGCAATGTTTTCTCTTGAATTTTCTCCTTAGTGTCCATGTAGCACATTTGTAATAATCTCCTCCACCAAACACATAGCCATACTTCATCCCAGCTGTGAAAAATTATGTTAAACTTGAGCTATAGATAAGATTACCTATAGGTAGGGAATGCAACTGATGCTGTAACTGTCAGAAAAACATGTTTGTGAAAATCCCGGAAGAATCAGGTTGGTCAGAATCAGGTTGAAATTGAGACAAAAATATAACGCTAAATATATTAAACTTTGAAAATGCCTTTACAGCATTCACTTATTTACCTTTCTCTTTCCTGTGCTGGAAGAAAAGAAGAAAAATATTTAATATGCCTTCAAAAAACCTGCTTAACATCAGAATATCTTTATGTGGGGTCACAGTAGGAAAAAAGATAATTGTCATCGACAACTCCAGTTCTCATCAGTGAGGTATTTCCCTCTCAAGTTTTGCCAGATAACCATTGTATTTACAATCCTGAGACTCTATTCTTTCTGCTATTTAATAATACTGAACAGTTTTTACTTCTTACCAACAGCCCTAAAGACAAACATCACTAATCTCAATTATATAGATAGTGGAACTGAAATAAAGTTCAGTAAGAATATGTTGCAAATGCACGATGGGCTCAGGGAGACTTTAGAGCCTCTGGGTGCTCTTGCTGCCTGTCTGCAGCTTGTTTGAAAGGATCTCTTCAGTGCTTGCCAAAGGACATATGTCTGCGTAAGCCTCAGCCCCTGTGAGCAGTCCAGGCGTTACCCAGGACATCTTCACTGGATGTGCCTTGGGAGCTTAAAGAGAATGATCTGGAGAACTCCACAACCCACACCGACTTAGGAGTGCCAAGAGCCTGCAGAAGTGGGGAAGGAATGGATGGGTCCTCACCAAGTTGCAGCAGTCTAGTTGTAGGCTTGTAACTTGGGGATCTATGCCTGCAGAAAGAAATCTCCTGTAGCAGGTGTTAGCCAGGAACACGCTCAGGAAGATGTGAAACACTCTAAGATGTAGAAGTCATTTGGAACTGGTCACAGAAGGTAGAATTATTATCTTTTTAAAATCACAAGCACGCCTTTGAATGCATCCATCCAGGAGCTGTGTTTGCCAGTCTCTTGCTCGTCCCACAGAAATTAGATCTGTCTGACCATACCCCAGGAGTAAGTACCATGCATATGGGTGTCCCTCACCTTTGCTCTCTAACTTCTCTCCAGACTACCATGGGTGGCAGCATATAGGAAACAGCTGTAGTTCCAGAGATTTCCCATCTTACTGTTCTTAACACCAAAAAAGAGCTCTGTTGGATGCAAAAGAAAGCAAAAGGTGATTGTTCAGCGTTGTGTTTTAGGGGAAGAGAGAATAAGGGGACTTGGCTGTATTTTCCACTCGGCTCCGAGTCTTTCCTTGGTTGCCAAAGGGGCGGAGCCCCCAACATCCCAGTGGTGTGGGGACTGTGGAGAGCACGTCTCCCCACTTCCCAGCAGGGCAGGCTGCTTCCATAGGAAGGTAGAGCAAGGCAAGCGATACCTGGGCTGGCTGTCCAGAGCCATGCACCAGGGAGTTAGAGTGCACCCCTCTTGATTTCCAGTGTCATGTCTGGGCAATATGTTGTCTTTGTGCATTTAATGCAGGAAACAAAAGGTGGTGCAGAAACAAAGGAGTATTTTCCTCACTGAAGTTTTTGGCCGCAAATGTTTGTATATATGATCAATTGGCCTAAATGAACTCTCTCACTCAGCTTCTTCTCCAGACGCCTAAGTGGTGGCAGCTCCACCCACCTTCATTTGCACTCCGTGTGGCTCCTTCCCTGGAAGGAAATTAATGGAAACTGCTTGATGCTCAGCATTTCTGAAAAATCAGGCTTAATTGTGGACACTGCAGCCGACTTTATTAGACTACTATTTTGAACATATTAGTACTGGATTTTATTCAGATTTATTAGCATGATGACAAAAATATCTGCGGTATGGAAAAAAAAAAGAGAGCCACATCACTCAGTTGGCTTGATTCATTTTCCTGTAGTATCTCTTGCAGTCCATCTGCTGAAAGGTGAAGCCAAAATGTTTTAGAATTATGTTTTCATAGGGAATTCTCTGTTAATTAGTTATCTCTCTCTGCCATGTGTAGCAACTGATGAAATCAGCTACTGTAATTTCGTGAAAGGCAATGTTGGACTGTTTGTTTGTATCAGCATAAACACTTTCTTACACACAGCACTCTAGTGGAACACAAGTGGTCCAAATAACATTTTATTTTAATATAATGAGGACACACAGCTACTGTAGCATCACAATTTCTTATTTCCTTGTGTCTAAAAATGTGGTCTTAGGCTAAATGCAGCAGAAAGATTTTATGGACTCAGATTCATTTTTGCATACATTTTTTATGCATTTTTACAGACTAGAGCTTAGCTTACTAAAGTTACGGCTAAGATTTATTTATTTTTCTAGAATAGTCTGCTCTGCAGTTGTATTTAATAGGCCAAAGTTACACATCTTCTAGTGTCATTTGCTGCTTGTAGTTCATTTAATGAGGACATGGCACTACCATGCTGTGGAGAAGTGTGTTTTGTAATTGCAAATGAAGTATTTCAACCTTTTTACCTTTTAATACCACAGAATACCCTGGGTAGCTAAAGACTGGCTTGTTTCCAGGGAGCTTTATTATAGAGGAAAAACATGGAATATCAATTTCTATACTTTTAGTGTTTGTATTTTTTTCCTGCAAATAATACCTTGGTCCTTAGGTACTGCTTTCCATCCACAGGTTCCAGTATGAGTCCTAAAGCGGGTGCTTCATTGGCTTCCATAACATCCAAAAGGAAAGTGGGAACAAGCTGTAGGTGATGAGACCACGCCTACTGACTGCCAGTGATCTGCATTAACCACAGGATAACTAACTGCTGCCTTCTCCTAGAGTAAGATCTTCTCCCCCCATGCTTTGCTGATCTCACTGGAATGAGGAAAATGTGCCACTGGTTGAGATTAAGCTGCCACTGGAACTCGTATGCTTGGCATAGGAGAAGTGAGAGCATGAATCAAAAGACTAACAACTTGAAGGCACTTGTAAAAGCAGCATTAGGAGCATCGTTGTCTCTGTATTAGCCTTCTCACTTAGGGACAAGGTGAAATAAAGACCTCATCAAACACCACGCTTTTCCAAGACTAGAGGGGGAACATGAGAGGTTCTTACTTCTGGTATTCCCTCCCAGGGAGATAAAAGGTAACAAGCTCATACTACCTCTAAGACCCTTAACTTGTTGGTTTTAATGACTCCGTTCTACAGCCCGTCATGGGAAGAAGCCCACACTTGGCCAATGCCTAGGAGGATCCTAGGTCTACTGGTGAACACATATGATGAAAGATTGGTTATATCAGAACAGGAATCAACAGTATTATATTGAAAACAACGGGCTAATGGTCCATAGCACAATTTGTGCAACTAGTGATTACTTGCTTTGGAAAGAAAAGGTATTAGAGCTTCAACATAAAAGGGATCTAAATATACCACTTTCATTGCTTTCAAGATGCCCTCTGTAAATCTTTACAAAGATGGACTTAAGATGGTAGATTAATAAAAAAAATCAGTTTAAACCTTGTGGATAACATTTCAAATAGTATTTCAAGTTGGTATGAGTTGTGTGGAATACAAAATGAAATTAAATGTAGTATTTCCCCTCAGGTTGATAGAGAAAACACTGCCCTTGGCATCTGACAGTGGTGGCATTTGACAATCTTCATTTAGCATATTCAAAACCAGCAGCAAGGCCCACGTGATGAAGAAAATTTCTCTGTGTTTCTCATAGGAAAATGCTGGGACTTAGTAAAAACCCAACAGGATGGAACACACTGACACAGGAATGGAGAAGTCAGGAGCGTGAAGAAACACAGGGCAGCAGCATGGGAGCTTTAAAAATAGGTCCTTTTAATATTTCAGGAGCCTTTCCCTTTCTGTATTTTATTTTAAGATACCTAGTGTCCTAGGTATCCTATTTTAAGATACCTGGTGTGAGTTGTCTTGTACAAACCCACACTCCCTGCCTCTGGCTGTAAATCACAGAGTTAAAAAACTTCTGGCACAATGTATGTGAATTAGAAATCTAATTAGCTGATATATGTATGTGTGCAGGACCAGCGAGGCAGACTTCCTAAAGACGTCATTCTAATTATGGGCTTCTGCAACACTCTGGGTGTCAAAAAACAGCTGAGGTAACGGAGGTGTGCGAAGCAATCTATAGTGATTATATTGAGCTTGTCCTCTCACATTTCTCCGTTTTCCTCTCTCTTCATGTATACAAAAGATATTTCTGCCTGATTTCACCTTAGAATTATCAGAAGACTCACAACTGTTTTTTCTGCCATCGTTGGATGACTTGTTTCGGAGTCTGTGTCTAGCAAGACGTAATATTCTGAGTCCTTGGATGTTAACCAGAAGGGCAACATCAAATAAACCTTGCCTTGCTATAATATGTCACTGCAGCTACATGTGAGCAAGTGCAAACAGTGAACAGTAAAGAGTTAAAAAAAAAAAGTACAACCCCCAATGTTTGTAAATTGCAAAACTTCCACTCCTTCCCATTTTGTGACTTTATTCTTTCACTGGTTCTTACAGTATTTCATGTAAGGTAAAACCTGGATGTCTAAAGCAAGAAAGGAAAAGAACATATTTTTTAAAAAAGAAAATGCATTTCAAGACTTCTTTAAATGTTAAGAAGAAACAAACTAAAGGCATAAACCAAATGTCTTCTCCATTCATGATGTTCCCTCCAGGTTGTCCCTCTACAGTGACAGGGCTATGCTGTGCTTTCTGAGACTTATGTCCTACTCCTGAAAAGCAGAGCTACATAAATCAGCTGAATTTAATTTCTTGTACTGGTCACAGACCATCCACTAACAGGTCATAGTTTTCTCTGAGTTATTCAGTAAATAGTTATCTGAGATCATGTCGGCAGAGCCTTTTAAAGAGCTACCTGGTTGAGTGCAATTAATGTGTGAATATTCACTATTCATACTGTGTTGTGTACCTATGATGGGTTTAACCAGTTGCACTGGGCTGATTTTGCTCTCTGATTAGGTGAGCATGTAGGTGCTTCTGATGTGATTACTTCCGTGTGCAAATTTAAAAATTTTTCTCCATGAATACTTATCAGGCAACTGCAAATTTCTTTTCATGAAAATTCATGTCAGTAAAATTGAATTACATAAATGATTTAGAAATGCCAAACACATCATTTAAAAATAGAAGAGAGCATTCAAAGGCTCCC